>NC_088326.1:1823181-2126212 GCF_910592395.1 Lineus longissimus
CCTGCATTAGAATAGTAGCTTTGACGCTGCATTTTAGCAAATATGAATTCGTGTGAAATGAAAATGATTGCCCTCCCATGTTTTTTCGTACTTGCTTCGAATAAGAATATTCTTTAACACTGAATTATTATATCTTAGTAATGATTTGAATATCAAGCCTTGTTACCAGATATGGACCGACCTATTGAGACCTAGGCGTAAAGCTGGGATTCGTTTTGTTGAGTACAATTCCAGGACAAGCTAGAGACCCCAGACCGTCTATTTGGAAATAACAGCAGTTACCTCGGGACTCTTCCCAGGCCAAAGATTGGAGTCACCAGGCACCCCAACATAGAAACATCTCTGAAATGCGAATGCCGGATAATGTCTGAACACGTTCTGTACCTACCTTTCTGTCACCCGAGCTGCCACCACCTTTTTCCCGCCTTCATTTTGCACTTTCCCGCCTCTGCGTTTCTCCTCGCCAAGATCCATCACCAACTTCTCAGCATCAGACGAATCCATTTCCTCTTCGCTCAATTCCCGCGACTGTTCCACGGCGTCAGAGCGCAAGTCTGATTGCGCTGTCTTGATGACCTCTCTAGTTGTGGGATCAGCAGTACGAAGAATGACTTTCTCCACAACTATTGGCATTTTAAGATTACGAGCTTTCGAAGCATCAGTGTTACTCGACCCTTTCTCAATAGGGGGCACAACTGTCTTGCATTTGACGACATTACGATCCGACAATTGCTTCACTTTCGCTAGAATGTTTTTTATCGCAGGATCAGTAACTCCCGCGTCCACCCCTTTACGACCAAGTTCATTCTGTTTCTCTTTAGGGTCACCAGGGGGCTCTGAGGAAGCACGACTTCCCTCCTCTCCCATCATTCTGTCCGCCAATTCCTTAAATGCCATCCCATGCTCCTTCGCATCTGCTGGCACAGACAACGAACGTGGCCCACCAACAATTTCACGCGACAACAAATTCTTCAAACTTTCACAACTTTTAGACTCTGAAATTTTCATTGTCAGTTTTTCAGAGTCCTTCTCCACTTCCATTTTGTTGGCTTCAATTCTCTCCTTCTTCAGTTCTTTTTCTGAGACTTGCTTCCCATTGTCACCAACAGATCCCACTCTTGTCTTCTCTGTCCCAGGTTTGAAACCTTTACCCTTCGTATTCGATTTCTGGTCCGATTTGTCAGGCAGATTGCTTCCTGGTTTTGAAACTGATGCCGCCTTAGGCATTTCTCCCTCCGTCAATGTTGTCTTCTTGCGGCCCACAGCAGACGTCTCTTGGGGTGGCGCCACCTTTTCACCATCTCCTTTGGAACCAGATTCAACCACTTTCAATACCTGAAATTCAACAAAGTTGGAGAATAAGGATGCAATTTTGACTCTTACAACAACAGATTTCTAAGCTCTATTGGCTGAGCACACAACCATGTTCAAAGATACAAAGATGAAGTTTATACTTATAATTCCTCACCTCTTCCTCAATCCCCAGGTTTTTTCGACAACACGCAATCGTTTTCTGCAACTGCTCATGGAGGGCGCTCTTCTTCCCCGTCGTAATTACAAGAGGATCGTTAGATGTGGCTTTGTCATCGGGCAGCGGGTTAGTCACGGTAGTTTTTGGTCGGTCAGGTGTTATGCTTTCAGGTTTTATTGTGTCTTTGCCGACCGGCTTAGAGTCCGAGCTTTTCTGAGTGCAAGGAGTTTTCTCTCCCAGGTCCATGTCCTCCTCCACTTGATTTTTAGCACTGTCATCAATTTGTAAATCCTCAGCAACCGAAGTCCCAGAATTGTCAGATTTTGTAACGGATTCTAAATTTGCTTTGGGGGTGTCCCTTTGTAATGCAGGGTCTTTACTAGCTGCAGGTACAGGGTCCTTAGTAACCATAGATACAGTGTCCTTAGCAACTGCAGACACAGGGTCCTTAGCAACTGTAGACACAGAGTCCTTAGCAACTGTAGATACGGAGTCCTTAGCAACTGTAGATACGGAGTCCTTAGCAACTGTAGATACGGAGTCCTTAGCAACTGTAGATACGAACTCCTTAGCAACTGTAGATACGGAGTCCTTAGCAATAGAGACGGGGTCCTTAGCAACTGTAGACACAGGGTCCTTAGTAACTGTAGACACAAGGTCCTTAGTAACTGTAGACACAGAGTCTTTGGCTGATACTGCGGCAGCTGAAGAAGTCTGAGTGGCTCGTTTTGTGCTAATTTTTAAGATGATCTTGCCATCATTCACACTTTGCACGGGTGGTTTCAGATCCGTTTCTGGAGGCGGTGTGAGAGTTGTTGGTGGAGTCCTTGTTCTCTTCACAGGTGGCGCTGTGATAACACCTGAAAGTGAACACGCAAAACAAATATTAGGCCTACATTATATCAATTAAAAATTACAAATTTTTGTTTCAATTCTGAATGAAGGTATTTATGCAATTGGAAAATTTCAAATTTTTTTAAAGGAACAACGTCTGCCTTTTACACCGACAAAAATAACAAATTCACCTACCATTTGCTTCCTCGGTAGACGTTTCCCTTTTAACCTCGCTTTGTCCTTGACCCTGACCGTGACCTTTCTCGACCGCCATCATATCGAGACGTGGAATCTTCAGCACTGCCATCTTGTCGCACGTATCCAGCACCTTACTCTTTGTGAAACTGCTCCGGCGTGCAGTACCACCGTGGCCGCCAATATGAACACCGTTAACAGGATTTTCCGCAGATTTTTCCGGCCCTTTTTTCAAGTTTAACGTTTTGAAAAAGTGTGTTTGAGGATCTGCAGGCTCCGCTGCTTCTTCTGTTGGTTCAGTCGCCAATGCTGCCTCGCGCACGACTGCCGCGTCCTTACTTACGACAAACACACCACTTGGAGTCTTATGATTCGACCTTGACCTAGCACCGAGCGCGGCACCCCCGCGTGGCCCCCCACGTCGCGTGTTTATAAACGAGTTATACTTGCTCTTCAAAGCAGACGCGGTCTTCGACGATGCGGAGATCATCCGGGCAGTTTCTGACTGGAACTTCTGCAGACGTCGCGGTTTCCGATAAAGAGCATCCACCATTGGTCCAGAGCCAGAATCTTCAAAACCGGTGCCGTATTTTTCTTCCTCAGTTGTGCGCCGTGCCCGTTTCTTCCTGATTTTGGCGGTATTCTCCACGTCCACCTCCGGGGACAGTTTGATTGGACAATAGATATCTTCACGGTCATATGGCGTCCTGAAAGGCGCATATTCAAAATGGCCGAACTTCTCCCTGAAAGCAAAGAAAACATCATGTGATATTCATCCATCATCATCATCATCATGATTGTATTTTGAGAAAGTGTACATTTCACAAAAACATATGGTTGTGATAGTACCTCGAAACTTACCTGAGTAGTTTTATGTGTCGATCGGTTTCGGCGATGGAATTCTCCAGGCCGCCACGCTTGTTTTTCACAGGCACTGGGATCTCTTTCGATAGGAGGAAGATCTGAGACACAGGCAGCCAGGAGCGGTCGTGAGCACCAAAGAATCGTACATCAACTTGATTGTCAGTTTTACGTAGGACCTGGAATTTGGAACCGGACAACAATTACGACTTTAATTTCAGATGATAATTTGACTCTCAAAGTTTCCAGTCCCCTCAGCAGAACTGACCAAGAATACACTGCTGACAAACTTCTTCTCACAGAAAATGGACTCCACCAATATTTTGAAGTTTATGACCCAAAAAGATCTCACCATGACATTATTCTTACCTTAGCAGGCCAGAATGGGTAGCCTTTGAGTTTGGCCCAGACTAGGGGGTGGGGATATCTCTGGAAGACAGAAAAGGATTCTAAATGAGGCTACACAGGATATTAGATCCTTTCAGGGGAATTTCAGCTAGCAGATGAGTAGGAATATAAACAGCTAAAGCAAAATTCTGCTCATAGCTCAGTGCCTTCATTTGCAGGGATGAGCGGACAAAGCCAATCTGGCTATCCTTTACACTGTTACTGTAATAATCAGAGCTTACTTTACTGATAAAAGCTCATAGCTCGGTGACTCTTATCAGTACTTACGCACAGTAGACAGAACCAATCTGGGTTGCCTTTACACTGTTACTGTAATAATCAGAGCTTACTTTACTGATAAAAGCTCATAGCTCGGTGACTCTTATCAGTACTTACGCACGGTAGACAGAACCAATCTGGGTTGCCTTTACACTGAGAGTTACTATAACAATCAGGACAGATCTCGATTTCGTTCATTTCGTGTTTGCAGATCTTTACAATCATTTTTGCGGCAGTCGTAAGCTTGTGGTGCGCTGCAACGAACGTGAGGGACATTCTGAATCATTCTGGTGCGATGGAATCGAACAAGAATAGACCACGAAGATACAACTTGGAATCAACAATAAAATAATATCCAGAAGTTGGGTCAAACACTATTTAGTATCCAAGTGTGAACTGAGGCTTTTAGATAAAGAACTATTTTAGTATTGCCTGTACTGCCTTTGACATTATGGCCTAAATCACTCAAGAAGGGATTAGAGACATTACTATACTGACCATGTTCATTGTTTACTATTTGTGTTTAGACATGGGTGATATGAATAAAGACTAGCAAATGCTTTTATCTAACACTCCATGTACATTTACACTTGGCCTTTCTGTACAAAACTGAAGTAAAAGCATTTACTAAACTTTATTCATATCACCCATGGTTCATGCACATCAATATAGCTGGGGTCATTCAATTGACCCAAAAAGTTTGATTGAAAGTTGTGAAGGGACGACATGTAGATCGAAATAACAACTCACTTCCATTATAGATAACACAGTTGTGGAGCAGCCATTTTGCATCGGCGAGAAATGCGTCAGTACAACCGTACAATTTCTTATCGATGTTCTGAAAAAAAGCAAATAATTAATTCGAGGCATGAGAGAATAAGTCGTCTGACTAATACATGGCATGGCCATAAAATTCATGTACATTTTTACAAGCAGAAGTATTGATTTTGGGTTTGCCAGACTTGCTGAAAATAGCAAGCTGACTGATCATCCTCACACCCCCACTTTCTCATCTTATCTTCTTCTAATGCATCTATTAGGAAAGTCTATTCAGGCAAATAGGAGTGACAGCTTGAGAAAGGAAAATGATCTACCTTTTCCAGTGTATCCAAGTCCATTGGATAAACAACATAATCATCGTAGTTCGGTACTGTGTCCGGATCGACTGGCGACTGGAATGGTTCACTCTGCAATAAAAGATTAACCTGATTAAGACTGCATTTCAGAAGCTTCATATGAGTATTTCTTACATACCACGAGAATTTGGAGGCAATTTGGGTCACTGGCTATGGGACTTGTCTTCCAACAGGGAGAATTCCACAACAAGACACATATTTTTCTTTTCTCATTTGGTAATGTTCTATGGCCTGAAGGAATCTCTGTTCTATGTCTCATCCACGGACCTGGCAATTGACACAGAGCGACTTGCTCAAGGCCACGTGCAATTATCAATCCCTAATTATCTGGGTTTCCGGTCTAACACCTAAGTCTATACTTGTTAAACATGCAGACTGGTGCCTGATAGCCGTGGTTTAAACTCACCCCCATGTGTTTCATCCTTTGTAGAGCGAACCTCAGCAACGAGCAAAGGTGGTCGAGACTCAACATCGTCATGGCGCGTGATCGTGTGTCCGTACACTCCGCCCTCATTATCGTCTGAAAGAGGTAAGAAAGGCCAAGTCAATGCTAATCTCATACCTTCTGTTACTGATCTGGAATTAACTTTTCTTTTCGATATTTTTCCCGCAGTTTGTAACACAGAGGTAATCAAGGCCCCCCTTACTGTATCTGGAGCTCAACCTTACCTCACACTCGGGGCACATCCAGTCCAGCCCCGGTTTCTTTTCACTCGGCAGACATCCCTTGACGTGATAGACCCGGGGGCACAGCTCGCAACTGACCATCGCATTCCCCTCCTTGTGACAGATCCAGCAGTAGCAGTCCGATTCCATGCCCTAGAGATGAAGAAATCAACAAAGTCTCACACCTGTGTTGATGATATTTGATTGAAATGGTGGTGGCAAGAGACCATGACAGCATTAGACGTCAGACATGAAGTCAAGCGGGTACCGCAAGCTATGGACGTCGTTTCGAGGCACCGACTGTTACAAGGGTATTGCATTGATGGGACAGTGACGTGACATCAGTTTTCGGTCCTCTATTCATATATCATGTCATTTTACCAATTGTCATCTCTAGTAAGTTTTGAGTGAATCTAGTCTTCACGTCATGCTATCTGACATAACCACAATGCATTGCCTGGGTCACACATGTAAACAAAGCGT
This sequence comes from Lineus longissimus, assembly GCF_910592395.1. NCBI lineage: Eukaryota > Metazoa > Nemertea > Pilidiophora > Heteronemertea > Lineidae > Lineus > Lineus longissimus. The sequence goes on from NC_088326.1 coordinate 1,829,494, forward strand.
TCATGAGAGCAGTGACCCTTTAAAGAACGGAAGGAAACACAGCCATATTATTCCACAGGGTAACCAACACTCTTATGACTCTATACAATACTTAAAACCCTGACACAATAGACACCATTCATACTGTCTCTCATTGGGGACAGGACAAAAGGCGAAGACAAAATCAAAACCACTCATGGGTACAATCACATCAGAATGTCCAAGACAGGAACAATGCATCACAAGAATTAGGATAATGTCAACATGGTGAGGGCACAATGGTCCTACTCTTGGTATGAGTGACTGAGGCCACCTATGAATGGCACCAGGTGCTTGAAAGCAAATTTCAACAACGACCAGAAAATTTCAAAAGTTTCATGCAACTTTTGAATGTGGTTAGGGGTGCACTATCTCTAAGTGACACCACTGCCTCTCTAGATATGTATAGCCCCTTCTATAAGTCATTAATTCCTTGCTAGGAATTCGTTTTCATCATTACTCACACCATGAAGCTAAGATACAATTAAAGTTACATTTATCTGTAGAGTAAAGGACTGGTCAAGGGAGAAGCTTTGTCGACTATATCAATTTGCTTAAAACTTGTCCATCCCTGAAAGCAAATATGCCAAGCTTCTATCTAAAGAGTTAGATACTGATTTAGTAAAATACTAAGCAACAATTGTTAGTCATTGTAAGTAAAAAGGGTATATGCGACTAAATAGCGAAGCAGATTTTATGCCATGCAACAAAGCAGAAGTACTGTTCGACTGTTGCATACAAATAGTTTGCAAACTTCATCACAAGGAAAGTCACCGAGAGGATTATTTTCGATTTAAATCAGATTGAGTTTGTATAAATTATCATCTTATTGCATTTGCAAGTTTTACAATCCTTGGACTAGGATCCGACTGTCATAGTCAGTGTCTTGAACCCATTATATAGTTCTAGCAGCGAAAAACTTGACTTGCAAAATATTTGCGTATACACTGTTCCACGAAGATGTCAGAGACCAGCTATGAGAAGCAGAGGGTATGCCTACATGGGATGAAAGAGGATGAAACAAGGGATGTAGCTAGCGTTGTCTTGGTAACACATGGCCAGGTTACCATGGTGATGTATGAAACTCAATTGGTCCAGACCCACAGGGGATGGATTCCTAAGATCAATGACTCTGTGTATTCATATGGAGTACATCAGTCTCCATCAGACAGAAAATCTGAGAAGGCCACACACAGCACAAACCACAACATACAGTATTCTCATTTCTGACTCTGCAAGATCTTTTGACAGTTAATATCAGCCACGCTGAAAAGTTCCACAGTGAATATTGAGATGAATCAAATGTCTCAGTGGTACAGGGTTCAGTTTCTGCCCAAAACTTTTTCTGTCAACATGGTCAGAAATGAATGGAATTGATCAATTCTGGACCGGAATCAGTCTCATTATCCTATTAGAGGTACCCTGCTTGTTGATTTCTTTTGTCACATCTAGCTACACCCTAGGAAAGCATGCAAAGGTGAAAATGTGTCTCAAAATACCTGTGGTCGTTTACTACTACCCTCAGCCGGCTGCAAGATGATGCAACCAAGTTAGGGACGAGGTTGTGGGCAAGTTTTGGGTGAAGAGGTCAAAGTAATTGATTGGTGTTGCTGACTTCCCAAACCCTCGCATGGAATGTAGCTCATTACTTTGTACAAGATGGGTTTTTAATTTGCCAAGGATCAGGCATGCTATGATTCACATCACCGCCATGACCCTAAAAGTTGCCCAATTTACGACAGACCCAGAAAAGAGCAAGAAGCCTGCTGCCTTTAAAAACAAATGCTCAAAAACAATAGCAAACCAACAGCTCACTCCGCAACAAAACACAAAGCTACAAACCTGACTATTTGTGCCGCCAGTTTTTGACGCTCTGCGACGCTTCAACGGTGGATCATCGGAAGTCTCGCTATCGCTGTCCTCGACTGACTGCCGCTTTTTCGGTCTCGCCGGTGCAGGATCTGGGAAGTAAGCAGAATTGAGGGATTTTGATAGAAAAACGTTTCATGAAATCCACCAATACTGCACAGCAACTGAACTGAACCTACCGTACATGACCCAGTATTCAATATCTCAAAAGCAAAACTGCATTCTAAAACTAGATGGGGTTAAACAGGTCAAGAAATTTCAAAAGAGTTTCTGGGTCAGGAATTCCATATCAGCGTTGTCCAATATCATCTTTCCAAGTGGATACTAATGCAGCATGGGCTGATGCGCTGCATTCCAAGAAACGATACTGGAGTGTCTAATATCGAGTTTTGTTGAAGAACGAGAAAAAAACAGTTGAAGCAATATATGCTCCCAAAACAGCCAAAAGCCTTTCACATTCCCCATACTCTTAGGCCAAAAATCTGTGATCCAGAACATCATATAAGTGTGGCCACATGCCTCAAATCCAATCCAAGTTTCTTAGGATCAAATGTGTCGTTAACTTAAGATCATACCATGCAAATTTAGATATGCCATCATTGGTCAAGAACATTTACTTGTGAAAAGGCAGCTGCGAATAGGAGGCATGTTCAAAGAGCCTAACTAATTTTCCGGCCATTTCTAGCAGACAAAGTTTGTCCAAATTGCCAAGAAGAACTTCAGCTAAGTCCTCAGAAACTATAGAAAAGACAATGGTACCTACTTTTGTCAACAGACGTCGCCCTGAATATCGCTGCAGCCGATTCCTTCGGGACGTTCCATCCTCTCGAGCGCCGTGCCCTCCCCGCATCCAGATCTTTCTTCGGGCTGGAGAATTTAGGCTTGGGAGTGGCAATCTTCGCGAGTGGCGTTCCCGGCTTAGGACTCTCCGTTCTCGCCCTTTCATGCCTCTCAGATCTCGATCGGAGGGTCGATGTCGTGTCTCTCGGACTTTCACCTGGATCTGAAAAGAAAACCATTGCGAGTGCTGAAAGACAACGCGAGAATAGTCAACACATCAGTACATCACGTGGACCAGGGCTGCGACGCACCTCACTGATATTGCCTTCTATTCCAATCACAAGGCAACCAGTCAGTTCACCCAAACACACTTTTGGTGTTGACCTACTTTCTGACAATAGAAGAACCTAATTACCCAAACAACTTGAGAACGTGCGACGCCATGACACAGAAAGGGGGAGTGAGGTAACTTGACTGATCTTACCTTCCATTCCAACTATAAGGGTACCAGTCATTACTCCCAACTACGCTTTCGACATTGACCTACTTTCTGATGATAGGACAGCCCAATTACACCATCAATTTAAGAATGGGCAACTCGATTACGTAGAATAGGGATGGTAGGTAACTTACTGCTCTTCCTGGATCTTGTCGTGACGACTTCTTTCTGGTTCGGCGTGTGACTCATAACGACGATTTAGTCGGTCATGTGACGAGCTGAAAGAGAGAATGTGGGAAATGAAGTACTGCGGTTGCCGTGGAAATGGCCACAACAGACACTAAGCATCACTGGCAGACAATATTGGACATGACTCAAGATTTGGATACATGTGAACAGCAATATCATGATGATTTGCAACACTGGAAGATTTTACTGCGTTTGCCACTGATATAAATTTCAACACTGCCGTTGGGTTGACAAATATATACAATTACTTATATTCCAAAATTCAGGAAGGTTGCATGTGATGCATGACAACTGCACTAAGGCATTGTGTACAACTGCATTTCTACTTTCCTGACATTCGATTAAATACAAAAGGCCTACCCCTTTAACCTGTGAAGTAATCTGTGCTGGCCAAACGAATCATTAGGCCTCCAACTCGGAATGTAATCATGGTGTGCATTGTTTCCAAAAACTATGCCCTTAACGTTTCCTCTCTGCCTTGTACACAGCAAGTATTACCCACATAGCAGACGCATATAATGAATGATAACACCAGATCTATCAGTGTGTGTACACTGCATTCAGTCAGCGAGTGAAGAGCGAAATCTTATACACACAAGCAGGTACCCAGCACACTGTGAGAGACCACTATTAGTACATGTGGTATCAGTTGCAATCAACATTGAGTGTGTAGGCAGGAGACTCGAGTACAGGCTTGGAGACTTTTACTGTCATGGACATTTCGACAGGTCATAAATACTGAAAACACATGGCTGTTGGCTAGATGAGTCCTCAAAATATTTCATAGGGCCCATCCAGCTTGCTTTAGCGAAAATTGAAGTCGCACAGTTTCTGTTTTCAGGCTGGTTACGGTATGAGAGGCGATAAACTACAGACCAAAGTAGGCCTACAGGGTAATTTCAATTTCAATTCCCTTCTCAATCATCGACAAGCCCAGGGTGAGGCATTCGAATGTGCGACCAGTCTCCTGGGGCTTGAATCCTAGGCATTTGGTTCGTTATATTGATATCAATATAAACAGCATAATTTCTTCCAAATGTTTTAGAATATACTTGAAGTATCACGACATGAGTACAGGGACAATTGCATGAGGAGCAAGTAAAGGGTGTCAAGGTGCTTCAGGTCTCCAAATCTCCGTCCTGTGACTGATGTGCCCCGAGTGTGAGGTAAGGTTGAGCTCAAGACACAGTAAGGAGGGCCTTGATTACCTATGTGCTACAAAGCCTCAATGATCCAGGGTAAGGATTCCTCGTTCATTAGTGTCCACCACACTTGGACCCCGGATTTGAAAAGCGCTTGAACCCTGGGATGGTAATCTCACAATCTTTTTTCACCTCGATTACTGATATTACTCTCGTTTTAATAATAAGTGTTCTCAACATATACCTTCATCATATCAGGTCACAATTAAATCGAATGTAGACTCTGTAATGACTGAAAACATGGTGAAATATGTAATGTGCGACTCATCGATTCAATATGGCACCTCGAACAGGATCTGAACACGACGAGTCATGGTAGGCCTGTACAGCAGCCATAGGCCTAGTCGACTGCTACGCATATACTGAAACACCTCCCGTACATACAGCTATCCTACGGTTATAACCCAACCTAGTCTTCTTGAGAAAACCTTAGGAACACAAGCCTTCTTGTAAACCTTTGTACACATACACTACTATCAGCATGCATTTTGTATACACACCCATACAGCAAGTAAACACACACTGTGTTTACAACTAAAACCTCACTAACACACAAAAACTGACCCACTATATACTCTTTGATGTTTACTGAATTATATCTGGGTAAAATTTTGGTAAAATTTGGTTGGGAATTGTGGAAATATTAACTAGACATTTAGACATCACATGTTTCCACACAATGACAGCACTCCTACATGCATTAATACACATCCAACATGGAGGATGGCCTATTGTAAGAGGCGGGGCTTACACCTGTCAATCATCCATAATGAGGGCAGGGATTGGCTGGTGCCTGGTAACGACCTGGATTTTGTTAATATCGTACAATGGGGCTGTGGGAATTAGATTTGGGGCTCTTTCGGTGATATCTGGGTCATTCGGATATCTTGTGTAGTGTCTGAGTTGTAAACAATGGTTCCGTGAGAGACTTGTAAAGTTTTTATTATCCCATTCACTGGAGTCAGAGTGGGGTGGCACAATTGATATTTTTCTTCTTTTTACAAGACGTTTTTAAAAAATTGATTCAGTAAAATGTCTGATGATGGCAATTAACCCCTCAATGACTAAATCGTGCCTTCATGAAGATAATCTCAATTTTTCTCAAGTCAAAGATTAAATATTTTTTCATTGCCACTTCAAGCTATTCGCCAGTGACGGATCCATGGGGTGTCGCCCCAGGTTAAGATACGGACTGAGGTGCAGGAAGGGTATAGTATTACTGGTATGAAATTCGCTTTAAAAAACAAATACAAAATGCAGGGACTGGTTGCCTCACCAGCCTTGAAAGCGTGGCTAAAATGCAGGCCAAATTGGTCCGTTTAATAGAAAGGTGTCCCGATTCAAAGGTTGAATTGAAGGCAAAGGACCAACTTTGCACCAAAACCAAGACCAAAACACCACCTCAGAGCCTACATAGCCTCGCTTATTCAGCAGAAAGAAAGTCGGGGACCTCCACTCACACTACAGGTACAGTTGTCAAAACAGTCAACCTTGAACATGTCCCATTTCAGTTCTACATATTAACACCAAATGGCAGCACTGTGGATTAAAGCTCCCCACAGGGATCCTGGGAGACACCTCAGGAGACAATCAAAGGATCCCTGGTTCAATCCCCAAAGTCAGTGTGAGATTCTAGCCACGTCTCTTTGCCTTGCATGCCTTACTCCATCCAGGTGTACACATGGGAACTGATCCGATATGCTCAGCAGGTTGTAGGGCTGATTTCGCATCTCATCGGAGCTCTCCTGAAAGGTTTCAGGGTAGACCTTCATTAAAGGCAGACGATAACCTCGACTGTTGTTGATATCAGACTAAAAACCAAAACTTTAACTTTCGACTTCAACCAACTTCGTTGTGGACACTGATTTTTGTCCAGAATTGGTCATTACCATCAAATCTGACCTATCAAATCAGGACACCTCTATTGAGGACAGCATTTGCCAGGCTCTAGACTGAACCTTCTGTTACTGGCACACTTAGCAAAAAGTTACCTGAGAAGTGGTCTCCAAAACAGCTCGGGGAAGGGTAACAGATGACTCAAGCTGACTTCAGGATCATCAGTGCCGTATCGATAGAGCTTACACACCAACCATCTACCTAAGCAGGTGGAGCCCAATCAGTCAGCTATCAACCTGAAACAATATATGTCATGATTGTCATTTCAATTCATTTTCAGTTAAATTTCAAACTTTGAAAATTTTTCTCAAAATGGCAAGAACGGATATCTCGTTTTGTGATGAAACACTAGATAAGCAAAAATTACACCAAGCTGTAATACAACATTCTTTTAGTTGAGTCACAAATCAGGAATATTTCCATCAAAAGAAAGACTTTTTCTTCTTCATACACACCTCCCTATCACACATGTCACAAGTCCTGTCCTTTGGTCCCAACCAGACTCCAGACTCTGGCTGTCCTTGCTGAGATATCAAAACTGCTCTGTCTCTTGAAGTGACATCCGTCCTCCGTCCTAAGCCAAACCAGTAACGCTATCTGAAAGAAAAAGCACAATGATACAAACAATTATTCAATAGACACACCAGTTTGGTCCATTCCCTAAGAACCTTAGACAAAGACAGTTGTATCATCTTCATTTTATTTCAGTATAAAGCACACATACAATCATCAATATAGCACTAATCAGTAAAGTTCATTTTAACTTTTTCACAAGGATAACCTAGCCTAGTCCTAAACTACGTCTCAAAAAGTTATTACCTATGATTATAGAAGTTTCACCCATCAGATAACGATTCCTCAGAAGGGGGTCGTCATTTTGTCCCTTGTCAAGGTTGAACGAGTGAAAAATATTTTCTTGACAAAACACTCATTCAGGCATCGTTGATTTAGTGCGGGCCTGCATTCTCAAAGATGTCACTCCTTGACAACAAATCGCAAATCTTTCGCCCAGAAACTGAGGTAAGGTAATTCTGAGAAGATCTTTGATTGGCAAGTTTTGAAAGCACTGAGACTCCAACCTGCATCTTGGCTGTTGGCAGCAACAACCTTAAGCCAGAATCACCAGTTCAGGGTCTGTTCATTCAAAACAGATAAGTCACTAATTTGGCGCTAACGTTAATTTGGCTTAATCTGTCTGTCAGAATCTCTAAAAAAAAGTTGTCAGCTTTGCCTTAGCTTAGCTCTCACAGAGTACAAGCACACAAGACTACCCTTTCTCAAACAACAGATTAGGCCATCTTTTCAAAGCGCATTTAAAATGTGACCCTCAACTTTTCGACCGCAAAGTTAAGTTTGTACATGAACGGGCAGGACAGGGGTATGTCTTTTGACATAAGATTTCCCCCTCAGCGAATTAGTGGTTCTCAAAGATTACACCATATCTCATCAGGAGTCGTTGACCAGAGGAAAGGAGTGCGGTCAGGGCCAATGGCCCTTCCACTAGACAAGAACACCCATGATATGAGAGGATTTGGGATTAGCTTGATTCAACTCAGATTAGGATTTAATGCTCTTAATGGTCTTATTAAGGAATTTTCACAGAGTTATAAGTTGATCTCAAAAAAAGATAAATTCTACTTTTAGAATTCCCAATAGTGTTTTCTGTTCGCTATCAAAAGTCTGTGAAAAGTATTTATGGGTGTGTACCAGTGAAAGAATGGCTAATCTGTTCTCATTTTCCTTGTTGTATTGAAAAAGTAAAAATGAAAACTGGCTGTTTTAGGAATCTACATTTAAACCCTTCTGTTTGAATAAGCAGGGTTTATTTGCGGTGTTTTCCTGAGAACTTTCGAATGCTTGATAAACCACGTCAAGGTATGGGGGTCTCACTGGAGTGTAAACAACATGGGCTCTTAAATGAGAAATGACGCAACCAGCCAAGTCGATATAATGTGAAAATAGCTATACTACGCTTGTTTTGAAGGACCCATGGTGACATAGGACTGTCCTTTTGTCTGGGTAAGGCTCCTGGGCCGTGGCTAAATACACTAGTATTTATCTATCAGGATATATGACATATTGAGACCCTTTAGAAATCGTGGCCCTTTTAGAGAATGTTACGTAAGGGTGTTAAATACTCGGCCTTCTGGTTTGGATATATGCCTATATCTCATTGCGGAGTAAACAAGTTGACTCTTCTATATGGTATTAACTCTTTCCCGGTCGGGGATTTTGAGAAAAGGAAAATCATCACTTCAAATCATGATTTTCAATCGAAACAGCTTATACAGATGATAACATTATGATGACGTTGATGATCAATCATAATGATGATGATGACCATTCCTGAAAATCTGTGGATGGGGGGGGGTTGTTTCGATTGAAGTTTGAAATTAGGGTAGGCAAAACGTTATCAAACCAGCTTAGATAGTTTTGAAGGGGGCATTTGGATAGGCCATCCTACTCTTTTGTTTTTTCAGTGTTCAGGCAGTAATTTTCATCAGAATGTCTCCCCAAAACCAGAAAACAAACTGACCAGCTCTGACCCTGTCAAATTCTCAGTGTCACTCGAGTGCACGCATTTGAGTTGAAATAGCAGCTTGGATTTTCACAGTGTTCTTAGGGGTTTGTTTATGTTTGGTATTGGGGGATTACCTAACATTTCATTGGGAATACTTGTGGCGCTTTTGTTGGTTTTTGATAATACAGGAGTTTTATTTTCTCCCTTGAAAGAAGCTATTTTCTGGTCTCTGACATGTTATTTACGATAGCAAAACGCCATATTTTCGCACCGCCCAATTTTGGCAATTCGCTAAAATTTCCTCAAAAATTTGAAAATTTCCATTTTGACAGAATTCTAAATTTCTTAAAATTTCCAATCAAAAAATATTTTTTCACAATTTCATTCTTGCAAATCTAGCTTATTCACAACAGTTACAAAAGGAAAATTGCGCCCAAAATTAAGTGGTTTACAGTATTGGGTTTATTCCTATCCCAAAATTATTTCTACAAACTTTATTGGAAACAGACAGAGAATAGCATGAACAACAATGCCCTCCCCCCAGACATGCAAAAAACACTAGTATTTCAGCCCCACCCAGATAACCTGCACCCAAGTGACACCGGATAATTGACCAAGTTACCAAACTTGAGAATTTGTCCCTCAATTCTCATTGGACCCCTTGCCAATGACACCTGTAAACTACCACAGCCAGCGGGACACATGGTGACCTGCCCAGTTACCTAAACCCTAATTCACTTATTGTCCAAAATAGCCATGAGATCTGATAGAGGGCTGCATTGTATTACAATATAATTCGTTACCAATTATCACATTCGTGTCCTATTCATGAGTAGTACAAGTCATGTCTGGATAAACCAGTCAGCTGTAGCTAGTAACTTTGTTTTCATTGGCTGACCACTGAGGCCCTTATTTAAATAGCCATTGAAAATGAGAGAGGAGTTATAGTGTGACAAACAGGGTTTATATATCAGAGTTTGTTCAGCAGTTGTGAGTTGAGAAGTAGGATTGGTCAAACACAGGAGCTTTATTTGACACTTTCAGTAGCTTGGCTTGTGTGTGGGCAAGCAACTGACAGAAAGAGAAACTGTACAAGGACGGTGATATCTTGTGAGTCTTCTATCTCAGTCACTCTCCTCTGACAAGTTGTTTCAAACTAGACTCAAGCCATTTGAAATCCGGATGCCCATCCATCACTCAGGACTTTGAAAATCTTCAAATGCAGCTTGGTAAACAGGAAAATAACGACACCACATCAACTCTCAGATCCAATCACTGGACCGATTTTGTCATCATTTCAAACGTACTGAACTCTGAACGTGACCGTAAACTTGTGGTGTTGCTAAATTATTGACGACGATTACCATCCAATATTTATGATATAATTCGGCGTGCATGGAACAAGCTGTGTGGTGATATTTATTGATCGGACCAAAGAGAAGGTGGGTGTACTCCGTATTTGATATTTCGAAATTCCGACATTTTGGTGATGGTTCTTTTTACTTGACATTTTCGTTTGATTACTTCACATTTGTTTTTCAGTTGTTTCATCATAAATTTTCGCATTTCCAAAATATCATAACTAATCTATATGATTTCAGGCTGATTGACAAACAAGTTATTTTACCCTTATAGGAAGCAGACCCTTTGACACACTGAATAAAGGGTCTTCTTGTTTTCAGCAAGTCAGCTATCACAGTTATATCTAATTTTCTAATGTACCCTCCCAGATTTTAGGATGTTGTAGCCAGATTCCATGAAATACGTTTCAACACACCAATGATTCAAAAATTTACTTGGATACTTGAAGCCCTCATAGCATAATTACACTATTATCACCCAAGATTGGTAATAAGTGATAGTACCCTCACTCAATTCTTTTCCACCTGTTCTGCTTTTCACCAACTGATGACATCACCTCGAGTGTCCTCTGCCATCCAGAGGACAGGTGGATGTGTGTCCCCATTGTCCTGGGCACAATCCCCATTATCGGAGGACAAACCCTAACATAAAACCCAGCTAATAACAATAAGCTCCCCATTTCTCATTCACTGAACAAGGACAAGCCCACACAATGTATTTTTCAAATATCAAAAACCCACATGCAAAACTCCCAACTGTTTTTCTAAAGCCTATGATTTGTGCACCTCACGCCTGTGTCAACTCAGTCAAAGCGATTACATAACGACCGTGACTAAGTCCTCATGAATAAACCAGAGGAGTTTGTATATGAAAACCCAACCACCAGAAAGACAGGCATTTTCTACATCATTAACGATTTATCATTCAAGTCTATTATTTAACCCTTTCTGGTCATGGTTGCATAATGATCACTGATTGCATTCATGGTACAGGCCTATGCTGTAATTGTCTCCATGCAGTGTTGTGCGACTGAGACTCGTCAAAGTGGCAGTGGTCAGGGGGGGGGCAGGCAAGGTGACACATGCGCTAATCCTAAAGTCACAGATGGTGTCTTAGAACAGCAGTCTCAGGCCTAAGAAAGTGGACAGCGTTTCAATAGTATTCTGAATCCAGCTGAATACTGCTCTGCGCCAGGAGTTCTGAACTAAAACAGGGGCAGTTATGAGAAATGGGGGACCCTGAGCTTAGGATCTGTCCCTGAGAAGATACATTTTCGTGGGCGGTGAAACTGTAGAAGGCAAAAGTGCTGAGCGTGCAAAATTCACTTTACACCTGAACTCATCACATGATGGTTGGACGCTGAATTCCAACTCACCATTTTCACAAGTTACACTGACATAACATTACCTCCGCAACTTTTTCAAAAAGTCATGTGGGGGTCAGCCACTTGTGATATATCCTCGAGTCACCGAGCAGGTGAACCATTGAAAACATGTCTAAAGTTGTTTCAAAAATTGCTTAACATTGCAATCAAGTGCAACCACGACCTGTCAACTGGAAAATCATCTTACTTGTGATCGACTAATTCCGAAAAATTCCGACAAATCATGACTCCTGGCATAAAAGGCGGTGATAATTTCAAGAAAATGATTTTGGTAATTACGCATGTTGCCAGTCAGGGAGTCTCCAAAACCATTTGAGGGATTCCATGCGGAGAGAAAGAACAATTTGGTGATTTACACCTCTGCCACCCGTGGGGTCATACTTGAGAATGTCCATGAGGCCAGGACAATGTTTTTTTATGGATAGCGCAGTGTTGCGTGAAAGTCCATGAGGGCAGGACAATGTTTTTCAAGGGGGGGGCGGTGACTCGAGTGAATCTCCACGCAGAGGGAGAAGCGAAGCAAAGAGGGAAAGTTTCATCTTGGCCATGGTAGCCAAGTTAGGAACAAATGGTTTCAAATGTTTGTCACTTTGACTAAATAACTTTGGAAGTTGGATTTTTCACCTTTTCGACTTCTCTAGTCTGACATGTTTCATGGATCGGAACAGAGCAGAATGGTCCTAGCCTATAAAACAAAGAATACCTCAAATAGGAATAGGTTTTCTTGATCACTACCAAAAAAAATTTCACTCTCAGAGAGACGACTTATAAAGACATATTAGATTTGTATAGACAGGAATAAGGGACATGAAAGACCTATAGAATAGCTGTTACATCACATTCAATAGGGTGAATAGTAAGCTATTTAGAGGGGTTTAAATGGTTGAGAATTGACCATGCTCTGGTGCAGGTGACAAGTGTGTTTTTCATGTTTGACTGGAGGCCTTAATGATAGGCTTATATCCTTTACCGCCCCGATATGTGCCCCTGCCCGTAAAGCAAGTTAATTTTCTTACGCAATCTTTTGAGTAAGCGTTGTAATTCTAGGGTGTTATGGCTGTGACTTGTGATATTGGAAGCCCTGATGTTTTTGAAAGGGTTCTCAGAGATTTTAATGACGTTGGTTGTAGAAGGACAGAATAGGCCCAATTTTCACCAGTTTTGGATGTGTCTTGATTGAGCTTGGTGTGGCCAACAAACTTCTCCCACGGCTGCACAAATGTAAGTATTTGAGTATTTTGACTTTACTCAAGTCACATGATCTGACCAACTGCTATCGAAAACAGATTGGTCAGTTCCTAATTCCCAAATGTGACTGTAACTCAACTGTTATAATCTCACTAATTAACTCACTAATTGACATCAAAACAACAAACAGCAGTGTCAGTTTTACCTCTGATCCAATCCCCGTACAGAAAAATATCATTAATTAGTACAACTAATTAGCTAATTAGAGTGGATTACTGAGATGACACACCAAGCCCAAGTAACATGTTTATTACCAATTAACAGCCAAACTTTATTTTGAAATGACACATTCTGCTCACAAACAATACAAGCTGTAGGTCCTTGAATATCAGTCAGGAGTTAATTACTAATTTACTAAACTAATTAGGCCTACCCAGGTAATCGATTTTGGATAGTTGTATAAAGTGTTGATTGTTCTCTGGAAAGAACCAGTATCATTACAACAATTTTACAGTCAACATCTCTCTGTTAATTTCTGAAATTTTGCCAGTTTATAAACATGAAGCGGAAAGCTAGCGACTCTAGTGAGGAAGTGGCTGGTATTACTGAGAAGGTAGGATGGTCATTTCGTTCTTTGAAGTTCATATCATCATATCATGATTACCGGCGTCGTAACCCTATTGGATTTATGCCGGAGGTGTGGAGTCCACTATAGGCTACTGTCCACCTATGTGGGATCTTTTACTTGCCCTGGCATAGACACTCAGGTACAAGGGACCACGGCTTTTAGTCTCATCCGACAGACCCTCGAGTATTTCATACGTTAATGTACGTGTTGTGAAGAGCCAGGAATTTTAGTTCCTTGAAAGCCACGCCGGTTCATCCAGAAATACAATCCTGGGTTCTCCCCGAGATCGAACCCGGGCCCTATTGCGTGGTAGCCAGCAGTGTTAACCACTAGGCTATGGGTTCTCCCCAGGATCGAACCCGGGCCCTATTGCGTGGTAGCCAGCAGTGTTAACCACTAGGCTCTGGGTTCTCCCCAGGATCGAACCCGAGCCCTATTGCGTGGTAGCCAGCAGTGTTAACCACTAGGCTCTGGGTTCTCCCCGAGATCGAACCCGGGCCCTATTGCGTGGTAGCCAGCAGTGTTAACCACTAGGCTATGAGGCTCCTTAAAGTTCTATTTATTTTTTCTGTCAAATTGAAGTCCAACTTTGATGCAGACAGATTATTAGATGTTCTTAATGAATATCATTATTATTTGCTTTATTCCAACAAATTGGTGAAGGCATGTTTGCTGTAGGTTTGAAAGCTGGTGACTCCAATCCGGTAAGCTACATGTAGATGTACATGTACATGCATGTCTAATGTGGTCAGTGTTCATAAAGCTTTTCATGTTTATTCTGGAAATCCAAAATGGGAGTCTTAAATCAAAGAATTAGCCACACCATCTGGTCTGTGATTACAGCACCAGATGACTGCTTTTTGGGTGGGTCCAGGAGCTTCACCCTGAGGCAGGACAACAATACTTTGTTTTCAAATCCTAAATACCATTGTTTTCCTAAATCTCCTGCCAACACCTCAATAAAAGAGAGGACGTGGGTCTCCATTCTTTGCAAAGATTTCCTGCATGACTGGGCAGAGCATGGTGTGTTAATCCTTGTTGCAAAATGTTGTGGTTTGAACAATGATTACCCATCTTGCAAATGCGATTGTAATGACAACTGTCACTATTTTTTAGGCCCGAGTATCACCACCAGCACTTCGAATTCGTTCAGACGGAGGAATTAATTCCCAATAATTTCAACTTTTCAACCATTACAGAAGATTCACTTCAGTACCTTAAGCAAATGTGAAGGACAGAACAACTCATCACTATACTCTGACATGTTCGCAAACCACGCAGCTCCACAAAAAGCAGTTGCTACACTTTGTTGAACTTGGAGTTACTACCTTTTGCCGCTGAAGGCTGCTATGGCCTCACCACAATATGTCAACAAATGCCCTGATGAAGTGCTCCCCATGAGGCCTCCTCAAGGCCAAGCACCTGACCCCTTCCCCTATCATTTCAGCTCTATCCTTTCACTTACTGCATGACTTCACACATTCTTCATGACAAATTTCAATCAAAACGTTAACCCTCTCCTCCCTTTTGATCTTTACAGATGAGTAAACGCATCGCCATGGAGCCGAAGAAGACAGAACTGTCTGCGATCGAGCGTTTGAAACGTGCCCAGGGAATCCAGCCATCGTGGCAAGCCATGTGTGACCAGGAAGTCCTCCACTACGTCCAGGCACTGGCGAACTCTATTGGTTGCCCCGAGGAACATTTCTTCTTCCCACTCTTGTCAATCACGGCTGCTCTTGTCAGCACAAACGCGTCAGTACACATCACCGAGTCGTGGAATGAACCGGCTGTGCTGTGGTTCGCCGTCTTGGCAAAGCAGGGAGAAATGAAAGCGCCCTCTATGAACATTTTACTGAAAGCGTTAGCCGATGTCGAACGACGAAACAACGATCTGAACACTAGCGAAGACATAGCTGAAGGCGCTGATGCCAGCCTCGTTTTGGATGAGGTCAACTACAACCAGTCGACACTACGTAATACGCTAGCCCAGCATCGTAATCGTCTGCTTCTCATTGCTAAGGACTTGTCGTTCCTATGTAAACAAACTTTTGATAAGAATCCTGCCGATTTGAAAGATCGCGAACGACGGCACGTGTTATCGTCAGTATACAACGGCAATGATCCCAACTTCAGTGCTGCAATTGATTCACCGATGTGTTTCAATGTTACCGGATTCTTTAACCCAAAGCGTGTTCTCGGTATGATGACCGTCGATGATATCGATCCCATTCTAAGCCACATCATGTTCTCTTGCCCGCTTGAGCGAGATTGCTTCATGGAGGACCTGAATCCCATGCCATCATACCTGCCTCCATTGTCGCTACTGTTCCACATCATCTCACACAGCAACCAGTATCCGACAAAGTACCAGTTCAACGCAGACGCCCTGATTGTCGTCAACGAATACCTGAACGATCTTATCATGCAGAAACGTGCCGTTCCTAACGATGAGACGAAACGCTACATCTTCACGAAAGCTCGTGCCCAGTTCTGTCGCCTTGCACTCATCTGCCACATCTTACGAGACGCCATGCAAGAAGCCATCGCCAGGTTCGAGAAGAATTCCGAGAACGGCCAGAGCGAGGAGGAGTTGTACGCAGTCAACAACGACTGGAAATCGTCTGTGATCTCTATCGACGCAGTTCAACAAGCAAGAGAAATCATGGTTTACTTCATTGATCAGAAGTTGGGCCTACTACCAGGGAGCACAGAGAGCGTGCAACGACCTGAACCAGAGGTTCCTCGTGAGCAGCCAAAACAGATGGCTCCAGTCAGCGTACCATACAAGCAACACGCACAGCAATCCCAGTGGGCAAACCATCAGAATCCCAAAGCACCGTCTCCTGCCATGCCAGCCATGAACGTCCTTCAAGAGATGCACAACTCCGCACGCGAGTTCCTCAGTCACATGACCAGCTCAAGAGATCTGCAGAATCATTTCCGAGCCCAGCAGGCCGTCCATACACCACAGTCTCGCCGATCGCCTGCCTTCCCGAGCCCCATGCACCCAATGATGCAACACATGAATGGATACGCTCAAACGAAAGCCGCCCTAGCTGCCCCGAGTTTAGTCACAGCGTTGCCGACATCATCACACTCGTCACACAGCATGGTGCCCATGCCATACCAGATGTCTCCATCGCCTGTTTCATCCGCGCCAATCAACATGGTGAAGAACGAGAACGATAGCCCTCTTGCCTTAACATCGAAACCCCGCAGCAATGGAACGGCCAACCGATCATCGGGACACCATCGTAAGAACCCGAACCCGCATCCAGCCCATGCCCGATCATCACCTAATTTCCAGGGAGCCGTCATACCACCCAACATGATCAAGATGTGTGGACGCACTCCAACGATCGTGGGCACAGAGGGTGAGAACGGAACGTACCACTACGACTTTAGCAATCTCCTCCCATACGCATCGAAGAATCTCCGAAGCTTGTTGACATCCGGACATAAGGAGATCAGCGCGTCGATCGTCGCAGGGCGCCACCTGATGCCGCCCACGAAAACTCCAGGAACAGAAAATCGCTACAAGACGGAAGCAGCCGTTGCCTATCTTCAGAAAGTCGCCGATCTAGGATTTGGGACGATCTACCGCACGAACAAGAAGAGCACTGTGTTCCGGAAACGTCCGTACGAAGAGTTAGAGTCCGAAAATCTGGACATTCTGGAGAAGATTCAGGTTACTGAGTCGGCGTACAAGCGCATCAAAACTGCGATGAGCGATGGTGACAGGCCACGCAGACGTGAAAAGTTACCGATAAGTATGGCGCCAATAAACTCGCACATGGCCTTCATGAACAGTCTAAACTTGGCTGCTAGCCAAGCCCACAACAACAACAACAATAACATTAGTCCGCTACTTCTGAAAGAAGAGCTCCAGATCAAGGAAGAGGACGTCTCCATGCTCGGTGGCGACCTCTCTATGGACATTGACACAAGTTCCGAACACAGTACGAGTATTAGTAACCCACCGAGTGTTGCCAGCACGCAGTCGAATGTTGTGAGCCAACCACCACATCTCGCAAGCTCCCCGCCGAACATTGCCAGCTCCCCGCCGAACACTGCCAACATTCCGAGCAGTCACCATTTTACTATGACGCCGCTAAATTTGAAAAGAGAATCGCCTCTTGCGCCAGAGATTCAAGCCAGTACATGAGACTCTTGCAGAAGGACAATGAGTGTACCATGGAGGCACAGTACTCCCTAAAAGTTATCTAAATCTCTGAATTTGAATATCAAATTCTAGTTGTACATAAAGGTTTTAAAGGATCGGCAAAAGTGGGTAAGACAATATACCAATTCAGTTGTTCAGAGGCGATGTGCAACTATCATCATTATGAATGGGAAAACCATTCTAACTCAATCTAAGGATAATTTTGTGAAGTGTACAAGCTTTAACACACAATTTATTACTTTTATTTAGTCAATTGTCCAAAGATGCATTTGTAACAAAAGTTTTCATTAAAGAAGGAGTGTCCCGAGAGAATGATGGGCTGGCAATGATGATAATTCCAAAATTCTAGTGCAGGGGAGTTGCAGAAGCACCAACAGGTACAACTGAAAAAGTGCAGGAATAGTTTAAAGAATGTCAACATTTTCTGAAACAGCCCAGTACAATGCTCTACAGAGGAATGCAGTAGCTTCATTATCGGTGGCCCAGCATTATCTTGAAGACACTCTTCCTTTAACTGCGAGCAGCTCAATGGTTTTGGTAGATTAGAAAATATCAGTAGTTTAGTTTCAAAGACTGCCACAGTTGGCAGCACTTGTCAGGCTACATATTCTGTGATCCAAGTTTATTTATTTGGTTGGTTTCGAAATTGTTATGAACTATGCACTGTGTCAACTAAAACTCCACTGAACAAAGCACTTTTAATGACTTTTTTTAGGCCTTGATTGGGAATTGTAAACTTGTTCCGTAGTTAGTATCAATTTTAGAACCACCACTCCATATTTTTTCGTAGAGGCCCGAAGTCAAAATGTGATAACTCTAGACTAAATGTGGCTTTTTTAGTGTATAATTCTTTTGATGTTCCCTCAAACTCAAAGTAAACATTCCAAAATTAAACTCAAAGTTAGATAGTACCAGATGTACCACATATTTAGTTCCCTTTTTTTATGAAATGTCGAGTCAGACTATAAATATTCAATAAGACATTTTCATTCTGACAATCATGTAGACTAGAAATTATCTCATACACAGCTGACAAAACAAGCATTTGTAATTACTTTTTGCTCACTTTTAATTTATGTACATATCATTTACATATTATCCTGGTCATTTGTATAATCTTGCAATACTTTTTGCAAATCACATCAAAGGGAACGTGTACTGCTGATGGTTTACATGCTCAAAATCAGATATTAGGAGCAGCAAAACACACAAGGTGAGGCGGTACAATTATAGGACCAAGTTCTAAGCACTTGAATGTGCACTGTCAGGTGTATGTTGTAGCAAGTGTCAAACTATAATTGTACCAATCTACCTTACTGCAAGTAAGTCAGAAGACTGATTTTTATACTTTTTTGTGAAAACCAAAGAATTGTAATGCTCAAATAAAACATTGTTTCAAATCTGTTTCAAATCTGCTGAATAATTTGTACTGCTGAGTTCCTTTTTCAATCACGATATTTTATGAGCTCAATTTTTTATTTATTAATATTCCGACCCCAGTGTATTCACTTTGTTACCAGCATTGGTAGAAATTAGTTTTGACGATCGCTGAATTCCATTCCATGAAACATGCCAGATGAGTGACCTGTGCATTTGTAATGTAACTTTATGTCTCAAGTGCAGGTGGTGTCTGTCTTGAAAATGGAATGGATGGACCATAATGTAAACTCACTCAGGAGCCATCAGGACTTTAAAGGTGGCAGCACATGCATTGATTTACCTTCACACCCTAATTTTCTTGATTAAGGTCTTCTTTACATGAAAGAGTCTATTCATGGAAATTGGGGTGAAAAGGATGTCCTAGTGTCTCCTTGAAGAAATAACGCTGCCCTCTGGAAAGTCATAACAGTTCCTGACTGATTTTACAGTACTGGCAGTGAAAATATTTCAGGGATATTGATCTATACAACAAAATTAAGCACTGTAAATTATGCACTATTTGTCGTTTATTCTGAGTTATTTTTTGTCCGGGATATTGATACATGTAATATATCACTATAAGACAAAGGAAAAATGGTCCTGGTGAAATTTCAAACTCGAAACTTGCATTCTGTTATGTAAATTAATGTAATGGGATCTTTTTAAATAGGGACTTCTGAAGAAAACAAATTGAAACCATAAGATTTGTGGGCGATTTTCCTGACATCAAAAAGGTGATATTTCTTTTACATTTCAAGAAGCTCAACTGTTCAAAATTTCTGTTCATTTGTCTGTGTCAATAATGCTATTTACTGGTACAGTTGAATATTACCCAAACAGGGTAGTGCTTTTTAACAATAAAACTTATATTTTTGCAAATAGACATTTCTTTTCTTTACAGAGTAATTTGATTCTATGCACGAAGGAAAATACTTTTGGGGCAGGCCCCAAACTATACCCGCCTTGTGTGGCAGTCCATAAGACTTTGTTTAGAATGACACCTCTCGATCAGTCAACTGGACTGCCGGCCCGGGATAACGTCTAGGCCTAGGGCCAGGGCCTACCCCAACTAACTTGGCACACTTAACGTGAATGTCATAATGACACGACATAGCCATAGCCATGTCATTGATTGAGACTTGACACTAGGAGGACAGACATGACTGACGACGGGGACATCAGACTCAGAGACAGAGTCACTCAGAGACCGAGTCACTCTCTGTCAGAAGAGAAAGAAGTCACAACCTGATCAAGGCAGTTTCCTATGCTTAGAAACATATCACAACAATTTTGTACACTTAGTCGTTGGGACTAGCATCAAAATAACTTAGTTCACCTAACCAATTTACCTTTGAGTTATATAATTTGGCTAAAAACGTCTTTTTTTCGCTTGTCAAATTGTCAATAATGGAAAAACGTGCACTTCACCATGTTGACAGGAGGCTGCCATACTTGCATAATATGCCATAGTGCATTGTAACAAGGGATCTGATTGGAAGAAATGCGTTTGCAATTAGGGCTGTGATTCATGAAGCTCCGATTTTAGTGATCCGTTTTCTTCTCTCAGAGTGCAGCCCCAGCGGGTGGCGAATGTGGAAGTCGATACGGCTCTTGCGTGATTTCACAGCATTCAAGAACTGTCCCGGTGCTCAGAGGTACAATCTACCCGCCTATTCAATTGCTATATACCAACGACTTTTTAAGTAGAATCACTGCAAATGTTGCCGTTACTTGGCAATATTGATATTCTAATGCGCGTCCGAAATAATATTTTCCACCTTATACTTCCGAATGAATCCAGCTGGGGATGCCGTCTGCGACTTTCCAAGTACTGAGGTAGTAATCGACCACTTGGGAGAGTGTCAGCATTATGATCGGCAACTACATCTGTGCTCGGAGAGTGGTGGTTGCACTCCTGAACCAGAGGCGACGTTAAAACAAGTTCTTCCTCACGATGGTCGTCGAGGAACATTCTTGCCAGATGACGAATATTACACTACTATTAACACGGTCGTGACTACTTGACCGATTTATTAATCAGTGCACGACTTCTCCAATTATCTTCCTCAACATGTTGAACGGGTTTCGCAACGCCTCCGAACAACAAGGAACATAATGTACCGAATTATCATAATCATCATCGCCATCACCATTATCACCATCATCAAACTCATAGCTCAAACTCAGAGTACATCCAGAGGTGACTGAGTCATGACTGTCTCATAGGCTGAGGCCGGTCCACAGCGTCTGGAGTGTAGTCAACTTATGTGAAGACTCGATGTTTAAAGATTTTCCTGATAGCGCAAGCGGGATTGTCTCTGAATTGAATTCGCGCAGGGATCAATGACACTACAGACAGCGTTTGTACTTCGTAAGGGTTGCGAAACCTGCCTGTTGTTATCAACGAGTCCCTGGTCAATTCCTCCGTCGATAGATTGGACATTTCTTTATTCTATTTTAACCACCAGCGTAAAGCCAGGCTAGCCTCCTCCATTCATACTCATACTCGGACCCCGGCTGGTGATCCCCTGTCTTCCCAGTAACATCTTCTTCAATGCACGTCTAAATCTTGTCCCCGTCAGACAGTAAATATAAAAGTTAATAAAGCTGTTGACCACCCCTAAAAAGTAGGCCCCCATTAGTATGTAATTATAAATATAGTAGTCGATTAAGGTTGTTCCATTGTCCGCATAAGTTCGGACAATACCGATGATTTGGATCATGGAGCCGGGTAGTTCTAAAATAATGAAAACAACTACAACTGCCAAGACACGGACTGTCGTCGCCTTGACGTTGTCGCTTGCTTTGCCACCGCTCGTGGTCTGGCTCGCGCTGATGGACGCTGACTGCTTCAGCGCAATAAGCAGACGATACGTGAAGTACGCGAGACAGAATACCGGGATCCAAGACATCAGAACATTGTGGAGGAAAAGAATGTAAATGATGCGATAGAATGGGTTCGAGTACATCGCCGTCTTCCCCCATTTTGGTTTGTACGTATCTGTACACGGGTCATAATGCCAATCGGTCTTGTACGGAAAAAGATAAACAATTCGGTAGAGACATGAAAATAGCACAACACCGAGACACATAAGACGCGCGTTTTTGATTGTACAGAGCGACGCCGCGCGCAGTGGTTTGCAGATGGCTATGAAACGCTCCCCAGCGACGCAGATTGTGACATAGACAGACCATGTCTTCGCGACCCAGACGAATGTCCACAGATATTGGTAGTATTCCTCATAAAACATCTGGTAGTCTACAAGCGCGCCAAAGTAGGTGTATACGCGCCCGAGTGTGCTTATTAAGAGACGCGACACCAGGACTAAAGTGTCCGCGACGGCCAGGGAACGTAGCAACACCGATGTGGATGTGAACGGATGTTCCCTCCCGAGCACAATGTATGAAAGAACATTTCCGATTATCCCGAAAAATATTATAATTAAGTATACTGGGACATACACGACAAAAAACGGGACGGACTTGGGGGAGATGACGGTTACATAACGGTGTAAGTATGTATAACATGTTATTGTCCTGCCAGTTTCATCCGAGGCTGCTGACGGAATGAATGTGAAGTTTTCCATCACGTTGGTTGACAGTCTGCTTTCGCGTTGGGTGTTTCGTGAAGGCGAAATGGGGCCGGGGGAGGGGGGTTTGTTCCTCCTCGCCGAGGTCACTTCAGGAAGAAAACCTCCCTCTCAGACGTACACCTTTCGTCAATTCGTCTTCGAATCGTAGCGCCTCTGGATCAGCGCTCATCAGCCAAATATCGTATTTGGGGTTGCGATTGCTCCTGCCTGAGTTTACAGCATGTCCTTTTGTATGTATTTTCGGCTCCTCAACCAAATCTGAACATCGGACATGGGCAAATAATTTGAATTAAGCCCTTCGAAGAGTAATTATTGAAGCAAACCAACTTTGGAATCTTAAACCCAGATACATGGGGACAACACACAGTCACTTCGAGTGCACACCGCCAGCGAACATTGGATGAGACCTAGGCGACCTTGCGATGTTGTGACACATATTCTGGTCCAGTTGATCGCATGATTTTGGGGACACTGTCCTTCTTAGGCTTGGTCGGCAACCAGTCGAGGAGAATGAAATCCGACAAAGAAATCTTGGCAGGTTTGGCTCGTTGGTGCCAAGACATCTAGGAGACTCCGAAATCATACCCAGCCCGAAACGGCCAGTCACTTTGACGTGGATTCAAAATCGTGTCCCCGCGCACAAATACAGAATACAGAATGAGATTACATGTATACGCTTATATCATCCCATTATTGCCAAGTTTAAAATATCATGGTGTTATATGTTGACGAGGAGTAATACATCATCGTTGTTATCAGATGGGCGTTTGTCAGTAATTTCAGCTTTGAGCGCAATTTTTTCTTCGACTGACAATTATATTCTTCGGTGAGTGCAATTATGTAATTTTGTGTTTTGCGCTCACTGCGACGCCTTGGGGTAGCGTGGAGTTGGTTGGGAATCATCCTGGAATAACCTGTGGTTTTCAATATACTACTCCGCCTCTCGATTTTTCATTTTGTAATGACGAAGGAGCGAAAAAACCCCCCTGAATTTCAGGATAGTCGTCAGGTTGTCTGGGCTCCGTGTGCTTGACCCCACTATTGTTGATTATCGAAAAATAGGGAGATTTCGCAACCATTATAAAAACGAAAACCAATAACTGGCGTATACATGTGTAATTGGTCTTTGTTTTTCGATTGTGAATTCCCCCGTTCTCGCAAACCATACTCCTCAACTCGCCCGTATAAGGGACGTATTACACAGTGAACGGCCCTAAAGCTCTGGATGAAAATCACGATCAGGAAGGTGAGCCGTTTGACATTGCGTCGAATTGGAGTTGGAGATCACTTGAGGCGACATGCAATGACGTCACTGTAGACACGGCAAGGATCCGTTGCGACTATCAACTTGGTTTCATCTGTCTCATAATCAATCGTGACTCGAACATAAAACAAAATGGCACCATCTTGATTGCACTAGCGTCTTCATACCTCCTGCGATAAGTTAATTGTGACATCTATAAATTGACAGAAGGTAACATATTTTACACTCAACCATCCGAATCATACTCATACTCGGGCCCCGGTGGAGGATCCCCCGGCTGTACACAGTAAAATCTTCTTCAATGCACGTCTAAACCTTGTCCCCGTCAGACAGTAAATATAAAAGTTAATAAAACTGTTGACCAACCCTAAAAAGTAGGCCCCCATTAGTATGTATTTATAAATATAGTAGTCGATTAAGGTTGTGCCATTGTCCGCGTAGGTTCGGATAATACCGACAATTTGAATCAAGGAGCCGGGTAGTTCTAAAATAATGAAGACAACCACAACTGCCAAGACACGGACTGTCGTCGCCTTGACGTTGTCGCTTGCTTTGCCGCCGCTCGTGGTCTGGCTCGCGCTGATGGACGCTGACTGCTTCAGCGCAATAAGCAGACGATACGTGAAGTACGTGAGACAGAATACCGGGATCCAAGACATCAGAACATTGTGGAGGAAAAGAATATAAATGATGCGATAGAATGGGTTCGAGTACATCGCCGTCTTCCCCCATTTTGGTTTGTACGTATCTGTACACGGGTCATAATGCCAATTGGTCTTATACGGGAAAAGATAAACAATTCTGTAGAGACATGAAAATAGCACAACACCGAGACACATAAGACGCGCGTTTTTGATTGTACAGAGCGACGCCGCGCGCAGTGGTTTGCAGATGGCTATGAAACGCTCCCCAGCGACACAGATTGTGACATAGACAGACCATGTCTTCGCGACCCAGACGAATGTCCACAGATATTTGTAGTATTCCTCATAGAACATCTGGTAGTCTTCAAGCGCGCCAAAGTAGGTGTAAACACGTATGAGCGTGATGTATAAGAGACGCGACACCAGGACCAATGTGTCCGCGACAGCCAGAGATCGCAGAAACACTGACGTGGATGTGAACGGACGCTCTGCCCCGATGACAAAATACGAAAGAACATTCCCGATCATTCCGCAAAATATTATTCCGAGGTATATTGGGAAATAGACGACAAAAAACGGCATGAACCGAGGCGTGATCTCGGTCACATGACGGATTGGGTATGTGTAGCATGTTATTGTCCCGCCAGTTTTATCCGGGGTTGTTCCCTCTGAGGGAACGATTGTGACGTTTTCCATCACTGGACCGATATAGTTTGCGTCGATGTTTAGATTGAAAATTCTTCTTCGTCACACCATCTGTGACCGAGGACAACTCAAAGCGTCTTCAACTTGTTGTTCCTCTTGGACTAATCACAATTACCAGATGTTGACGAAGACAGTCGGGATGAAAACGTCGTGAAGACGTCCTAACTAATTAATAATTATACTCCTGACGACGGGCATCCAATCTCCGAAACATCGCATGCACCAACGCCATCACCCATGATTTCATTTCGGTACATCAGCGGACAAAATGTGAATGAGTGAGGCGAATATAGCTGAGCACACACGGCAAACGACAAACGACTTGACCACAGGGAAAACCATCGGAAAGACTGGAGTCTTGACGGGGAGTGGCCGACATCGGAAGAGTCGCATGCGACTCCCCCTAACCGATGCTTCCACCACAATGTCATGTCGCATGGCACACTTGTTCCAATCCCAGATTTTCAACACAACTTCGAACTGGATCTTTTTTTCAACAAGTCGCGATATCACGCTGTCGATAATTGCCGATTATTATGCCCATTATCAGTCTATCAAATACCGTAATCTCCAATAATTTCACGTGTAGCGCGATTTTATATCATTTCTTTCTGTGGAAATTGTGTTGCCATGGGATCATCGTCTTCCGGACAAGAGGCCGGTCCGCTCTTGACCGATTTTACAGTAGCTACCTACTGCGCATGCCTAGGCGTCAAATTCTCTTGACTTCCGCTTATAAAAAGTAATCTGCAAAGAAGGAATTCTTCCCATTAATCACATCTTTCCACGATTTCAACTTGATTTAGTAAGATATTTTGCGTTTAACGAGTGAGGTTGAATCGGTGCCAAATGTTTTGAAGGGTTTGAATGTCCATAATTTACAGAAATGGTCGAGTTGTCTGCTAAAAGCGGACACACAGACATCCAATATGCAAAACGAAGACCATAGAACAAAGACCGCCCTTGGACTTGGAGAACAACCAAGACCCCATTTTTTGAGGTAGACAATAGCAGGAGAAAAATAGGTCTGAATCGAATAGGGACCCCCGGACCAGACCTTGATTGAACCAACCCAGACCAAACTCAACTAACTCGCCCCAGAAGACCCAACTCCAACCGAATTTCGTCTTTTGTTTATTGGCCACAACCCCTGAAATGCTTATCTTCTTCTCCATTAGGTGCCAGCACTGCAGCCGTAGATGGACAGTACAGAAGCAGAACAAGATAAATCCTGTTTACCGAATTCAGGCGCTGAAAGTGAGGAGTTTCATCAAGACCATGTGATAACTTTCCACAATGACCTCAAGCATGCTGTAATCATTGGAGACTGCGTCCCTTCTGACAATGCAGATGGGACAACTGTACAAAACCTTGTCATAAAACAGGAATCTTTCCAGTACGAATTCTGTGTGGATGATACTGATGTACCAGACATTGTTGCCGCGGAGACGGTAGTCACGACGACACCTCCGCGACCTCGCCAGGCCTTCTCATTGGATGATGTCATCAAGGGCAGTCCTCTCTGCGTCAAGATCTTCTCTCCCGATCACAAGACAGATAGAGTTTTTCTTGACCATTTACAAACTTTGGATGATGCAAATGTTTGGTCGCAGTTCTCTGGTGGAAAACTTACCAGGTTTGTAAGCTCCTTTTGTTCAAGGATCACCAGGCCCAGTTGCACAACGGGGCCTAGTTAACTCAAGTGCCAGGCCACTGGTCAGCTCCTAAAGTGAACTTCTCCCTGCATTCTTGTTGGGTCTTTGTCCACAGAAGACCAATTTGGGATGAATGGAAATAATCATGAACGCAACTGTTTTTGAATTGGAAAACTTAAGAAGAGTTGGTCAACTGGCAAACTGAAAACTGTCAACGAAATGAAACATTACCTCTCTTTACAGCGTTGAAGAAACTAGCGAAAGTGAGCTGAACACGTCCCAAGAGTCATTCATTGCGTTGGCGCCGGACAGCATCCTGGCGTCTGGTACAGAGCCACCCGACTCTGCCAACCAGTTCCTTGGTCACAAACAGATGCAGCAGGCATTTGAGGTGAAGCAGGAGGCGCGACGTGTCAAGCAGGAGAGAGATCGGATGCAGAAACGGCGCCAGAGGCTCAATCCAGATTTCAGGTTAGGTTTTTTTCCTCGGTATTCACTTACAAGAGCAGTTGTTGCATGCCACTGACTGTCAAGTACCAATTGGAGTTATTGGTCTGGTGACGAGATATTCAAGTTAAGTTACTTGCCAAAGGACAAAAGTAAGGTGTTGGTATCGAAGCCTAAGTGTTTGGACTGGATCACAAGCATTAGACCAGACCACTTAACAAGACTACGCCATCCTGAGGAGAAATCAAAATCATACCAGCAAAGTTGCCATGAACCCAACTACCTTGCCTGGTTTGAGACGGACCATAACGAAATCAACCCCCTTCCTAGTTTTCCCCATTTCTTCTTTACAGAAATAAAGAAAAGGAGAAAGCCAAGGAACGCATGAGGAACAAACGCATGAATCCTCAGTACCGAGACGTCGAGCGCAAGAAGGATCGAGTCCGCCGAAGAGTTTCGCGCCACCGAACAGCCATACAAAAAATGCAAGAAAATGGTGCTATGGAAAACCAATACCAAAGACTTTTACAGAACATTGATGGCATGAATGTTGTTGTTGAAGGTGCAAATAATCATACTCGCTTTGCGGAACCCGAAGGATTTTATACCCTGTAGGAAGATTTCAGAATCTGCCTGGTTACAGGATGTGATTTTGGAAGGCAACATAAGAAAGGGGCTCTCTGAATCTTCTGCGGGCCATGAGGTTACTCTTGAAAGTGTTAACATCAATGTTATGGAACCTTTCGTTATGGGTGCAGGAAAGTTCTCCTGTAATGACTGTTTGCGAAATGATTCCTTATTTCAGCAGTTGTTCTTATTTATCAACAAAGTTGAAACAATGTCTTTAAATATGCAGAGAAATAAATTTATTTACCTTTTTAACAATATTTCATTTGAGTTACTTTTATATACCAGCCGACCTCAAGCTGATCCATAGTGTTGAGCTTGATATGAAAGACTGGACTTGAACAATAAGCCAAATTGGTCATCCGCTGGATAGGATCTTACAGAAGTGGACAGGCAACTCTCATTTAAGCCCTCCCATCCCATTTCAAACAAGGAACTGGTCACTTTCACAACAGAACTACCGGTCTAACCAATAGACTCTTTCGAACTTAATCCACTTAAATGTCAAACGAATCAATGGGTGATATGAATAAAGGCTAGCAAATGCTTTTACTTCAATTTTGTACAGAAAGGCCAAGTGTAATTGTACATGGAGTTTTAGATAAAAGCATTTGATAGTCTTTATTCATATCACCCAATGTATCTGCAATTTTCCTGCACCTGGTCAATGGGAAGATCGTAATTATCAATCCTGATTAACTCCAGACGCGCAAGCGCTGTGGACTGAAATCAACTACGCAGACATGTGCATTTCATATTCACTGACACATTTGTTCAGCACAGTCGGTCACTCCTATCTTTTCTTTTTCCCAAACGAAGGTTTTCCTTTACCACCCCCAGATGATTTCTGTCCTTTCCCTCCGAACGAAGATTTCCCTCCGAACGAAGATTTCCCCCCTTTCCCTCCGAAAGACGATTTACTTCCTTTTCCATGGAACGAAGCTTTCCGTTTCTGTCGCATAACTTCGCGTTTTTTCATAAAGTTCTGCACAGCCTCCTTCTTCAGTCTCTGTTTCGCAATGTGCTCTGTCGATTTCATTTCATATTTCTTTGCCCTCCTTCCCTGACTTTTCATATCATCTGTGTCTTTCTTCTTGAACCCCTTGCCACCCTGGTGGAAACCTGAACAATAAGGATTTAGAAGAAATGAACATAAGCACCAAAATAACAAAAAAAATGAAGAGAAGCAATAGACTGGTGCCTAGCTTAAGGACGCGAACATGAAACAGCGTTGATCCTTCAGTGCTGAGCCCAGAACCTCTTGATTATGAGCCAAGCACCCTAACCATTATGCCACTGATCTCCCGCAATACAGGAGGCCGCGGAAACTTCTCATTCCTGAATCAGACTACCAACGGAAAGTTACCTTTTCTTCCACTATTTCCACCTCCCATCACCTGGAATCCTCGCTGCGACCGCTGCGACTTCCGGTCAGCGTCATCGTCGTCTCTCTCCTGCTCTCCGGTCTTTGTCTTCTTAACCCATTCTTTATAACTGAGGTCACGGTCAAGGAAAAACACATTCCACCAAAAACTACCCTGCAAACCAAACATAGTCCGATGATGAGGTTGGATGTTCGACATGACTGCACTATTCGACACATCCAGGGGTTGATCTCTCTCAAATACAGTAGAATCTCTCCATTGGGGACACCCTTGGGACTGGGGTTGCTGTCCCTACTGTACCATCAACCAGGTACCGACCCGTGCACAACTTCCTTCAATTTGAAAGTCGTGCACTCATTCGGTGCCAAAATTTTTCTGATAAAAGGATACATATTAGATTTATATGTCGCTGGGATCCACACGCCACTCTCTGTCCTAATCTTCTTCTTATTGGCCGGCCCATCCTGACCTGTGATGTCGACAAATTTCTTGCGCTTTCGGTCCCTGAAGAAGATATGGTGAGGATTAGATAGTGAAGCCAATGGTGGGATTTATTTGATTAACAATAAAGGGTGGCCCGCAAACAGGACATTTTGTGTTGCAGTGACATTCAATTATCCTATTGGATGAAAACTTGGGTAAATCTTTTTCCCTTCAGATCATCCATTTTCTCGTCACATCTTACCATCTGATCTGTTTTTGCTGCTTCCGCATTTCGTCCGCATCATCACCCGTAATGTCGAGTACGGCATTCTGGCTCTGCTGATGGAAACCATCGCTAAGACTCAGACTGGAAGAGAATTGAAACTGTATCATGATGAGAAAGCACCCACAAATTGAGGATTTTGAGAACAGCGGCATAAAATGTCTGGCATCAGTAACAAAGGACTTAAATTTTGTCCTGGCAATATGTGCAAAAGTGTTTTCAGATTGGCAGAACCAAATGAAATTTTGTATTCAGCAAAAACAACATGAAATGGGGCGAAAAGTTTGCGGTTGACGGTATCGCGCTCACCCTTTCTCCGAATCAAAATCCTTGGGCCGGTACGGCAGGTAGAATTCTTCATCCCTCACAGGTTTTCTCTTCTTTCCCTGCTTTTTATAAGTCTCTTCATATTCGTACTTCGAAGCCTTTGGGGCGACGACACGTTTGAACACATCCTGAAATAAGAATGAAAAGACATTGGGATGGGTTACTCCGCAAAGCTGAACATCACAAGAGTTGCTAGGCTGGCACAGGGAACAGTCTTGCAGAATGTGCAAGGGTGTCTTAAGAAGAAGCCCCCGTCACAGGCCCAGTTTGTCAAAATCACGACCTGATCAGTTCTTCAAGCTACTTACCTGTAAATCATTCTCCGAGCTCATCTCCGCCGTGATAATCCCCGCTCCACGAATCACTTCCTCTTCTTCTTTATCGGCCCGATCCTTTAGTTTGTTTTTCCGCCCTTCGATGGCGCCTTGATGCATATCTCGCTTCATTTTCATAACGTCGAATGCCGTGCTTTTACTGGTGGTGCTGATTTCGAAGACTGTCTGAAAACAACAAAATATTCTGGTGAAAAAGTAACTGTGAGTGATTCCACGAAATGTCTACCAACCTATTCATCCTCTTCTATTGTTGTCACACAAGATCACAGCAAACAATTTTTGTTAGAAGTCAATTTTAGCATATCCTCTATCATTGGGAATCCCTCAGGACTTACAAGTGCTGTCCTTCAGAGGTGTCCGTACCACAGAGGTAAAACTGAATAGAAAGACAAAATCTCTAACAGGGATGTCTGCCATGGGACATTCTATCGTACTCACATTGCCAGGCCTGTACTTCTTCATTGAGTCCAGTAACTTAGCTCTACATTCTTCTGCCTCAATATCCAAATCTCCAAACAGCGGGTGCATCGAGATAAGATTCTGCTTCTGTTCCTTCATGCGCTTGACTGACTCGTTAGAGGGCGCAGGCCGTGAGCGTTGATATTGCTTCATGGCTTTCTCGGCCACGCTGAATTGACCTTTCTGCGGAAGAGAAAAAACGGAGAATTATCAAAAACAGAATATACACATGACACTTTGTACAACTAGCATTGCCACCTTTGAAAATAACTTCAATAAGATTATATTTCTAACTTACCAGATCGCTGCTGCTTGCTATATATTTCTTCACATTCTCGTCTTCATCGTCCATTACGGACTGCGGGACGCGGCCATAAACGCCATCCTCATCTGAAAGAACATCATTGATCGTATTAGCACTTATGTCTTGTTAAGTGATATTCCCACAGATGACACTGTCCAAAAGTGCTCATACATCAAATTTCGAGTTTTAGGAACAAACGTGTTGTGGAATGCTCAAAGAAGAATATAACATCATGTCCTCAACAAGACCAATATAGACTTTGAACCTGACCTTTTTTACTCTTGGCTGTCGCATACTTCATGGGTCGGCCAAGGAAGAGATGAAGATCCAGAACGTAGGGTATCTCGTCCGGTGAGATTAAGGAATATGCCGTCCCGCTGCGACCCGCTCGGGCAACACGACCTGTGAAGACAAATATCTTAATATATTTAATTTCATGATCTGTTTCATTTGGCAGTTGGTTTAATTCCGCTTTTGCTGCTGAATTTCTTGGCTTATGTCTTACAGGTTTAGGCAGAAAGTCATCTAAATTCAACAAATTAAAAAAAAAATCATTTTGCACGGATTTCCGACAAAAGAACATCTCAACCACTCACCGACTCTGTGAACGAACAACTTGGGTTTCCCCGGAAAGTGATAATTTATGACGTTGTCCAACATCGGGATGTCAATCCCCCTAGCGGCAAGATCCGTAACTATTAGCACCATTGTTTGCTTCTTCTGAAACTTGGCCACGCTGATTTTTCTCGCCGTTGGATGGAGGGCACTGTAGATATAGGTGCAGCTGATACCAGCTTCTTTCAGTAACTATAACAAAATCACAAATTGAAAAATAATAAATTTTGAGAATCAGCTCTGTCATGTTCCTGGTGCCTATATCAAAGCAAGAACTTCAAGAGAAGGGCCTAACGTGGGAGGCAGCCAGACAGCGAGCAGCCAACAGACTTGAGTGGAGGACCCTGGGGAATGCCCCATGTGCCACCTAGGGCACGAAGGGTCCTAAGGATATCAAAGCAAACAACAGACCTTATCCAAACAAAAGACATGAAGAGAGTTATCAATCATACTGGTCAAGTTTGTACAATACATACCATATTCAAGAACTCAACATGATGTTTCGTTGCGGCGAAGATGACAGTCTGCGACTTTGGCGATATGACGTTCAGGAGCAGATGCAGTAGCAACCCTGGTTTATCATCAGCACGACATTGAAAGAACGCCATCTGGAATTTTAAGGTTAAATTAGATTATATAAAGAGGCGCAACATAGAAATCGCCCAAAAACTTAATCAAATATTCATCTAAAAACGGAGGCAACACTGTCCACCAAAAATCAAAAGTTTGTCATATTTTCTCCATCCAAAACTAAGCTTCTGAGAAAGAGCCTGGAGAGGTTTCATCTGCTTTATGTCTCGGGAGATGTCAGTTGTCGTAGAAAATCAATTTTACGCACCTGGAGATTTTCACTGAGTTTGGTGTCAACATCCAAACGAATGAGTGTCGGGTCGTGGAGACCGGCCTTGGCGAATTCGACCAGCAGTTTGGGAAGAGTAGCAGAGAACAGTAACGTCTGCCTCGAGTCGGGGAGTCGCTTGATGATCTCTTCTAACTGTTCCTGGAAACCCATCTCAAAGAGTCTGTCGGCTTCGTCGAAGACGATGTATTCGACTGATCCCAACTTCATGTCCATTTCCATGACGACGTGAAGGAAACGTCCCGGGGTTGCTATGATGCTGGAAGCAAAAGTTGAACGTGATTTCCAGCTGATACGCCCATTTATTATCACCACAGATATTTGACCTCTATCGCTGTTAATATCAGACTCAACTCAAAACTTTTAACTTTTTAACATCTGTTGGCATCTTTCCTAACATCAGTATCTTGCCAAACTTTTCATCACCTTTGATCTATGTCACATACTTACATGTCGGGGTTTTCATGAAGAGCCGCAAACTGGTCTTCAAGTCTGGAAATAACACACATTTTTTTCAAAAATTAGAATAAATGAAATGGCCAGGGCCATTGTGCTCACCTCATGTGGAGGAAAGATGGATAAAGAGCATGGTATTGTGTCATGTAGTGTTAGGTTTGATGTAGGTCCAAGCAATTACAATTTCCCCAAAATGGCCAATTTACAGTACATTCGACCTATGTGACCTTGAAAAGCAGGTCAAATCAAAGAAGACCCGGGTGACACATTGAATGGTTGTTAGAATTAGATGTACCTATGATATAAAATTGGTGCCAATCGGGCAAGTCATTACTAGAAATAATGGCATTTTGAAGAATTTAGGATTTGGCCCCCTCCCTGGAGGCCAAACGGCAAATCAGATCGCACCAAACTTCGGTACCTGAGATCACCTGACCAAGGGGTACATGTGTACTTAATTTGTGATCAATAGTCATTGCAGTTAAGAAACGTGCCATAGTTACGGCCTGACGGCGAATTTACGCCATTTGACCTCTGTGACCTTGACAAGAAGGTCAAATTAAAAACCTGTGTGACATATACTGTATGGTGGTTAGATGTACCCATGATATCAAATTGGTGGCAATCGGGCAAGAAGTTAAGGAATAATCACATTTTTAAGGTTTTTGGATTTTGCCACCTGGTGGTCAAGTGGTGAATCATATTGGACCAAACTTCGGTCCCTGAGATCACCTGACTAAGGGGTAAATGTGTACCAAATTTGGTATCAATAGTCATTGCAGTTTAGAAACGTGCCATCGTTACATCCTAATGGCCAATTTACACCATTTGACCTCTGTGACCTTGAAAAGGAGGTCAAATCAAAAACCCGGAGGATATATGATGCACCTTTGCTAGAAGTACCTACCATATTTTTTTCAAAATTTCCCGACTACTATTAAGGGAGATATTGCATATTTTCACTTTTAACGTTTGGCCCCCTGGTGGCCAAACCATAAAACGAATCGGACCGAAACTTGGTCTCCAAGGTGTCATTACATAAGGGTACATGTGTACCAAGTTTCAACTCAATAGCTCTAACAGTTACGAAACGTGCCCTGCTAACGGACGACGGACGACGACGGACGACGACGACGACGACGACGACGGACGACGGACGCCACGGTATGGGATAAGCTCACCTCTGCTAAGAGGTGAGCTAAAAATAAGGCAAATGAACAGGAGAAACTACTGAGAAATAGTATGCAGTGGATCATGGATTTACACAGATTATCCAAGATATGTGGATCATACTACGATCAAGCTTACGTCATTTTCTACAGCAAATTCTATGCGAGCAGACGACACAAAAATAGGCCCCAAACATTATTACAGGCTGCAACCTATTGACACTAACACTTGTTGGGAAGCTCTCTATTTCTGACACCGTTTGTCTCAAGTTTAATCTATTTCTTGGTAAATTATAAATGAGCACATAATATGTTTTCCAAGTGCAGTTCTTGATGGGTAACATCCACACTTACTTGTCTCCACCGAGGACCAGCGCAGCTCGGAGACTGGTGAACTTCCCAAGCTGAAAGTGAAAATATACTTGGTACAAGAATGTTGATCAGTATTAGAAAGTCTGAAAGTTTAGGACAATTCTGTACTCATATCTGAAAAATTCTGTCTTATCAGTTCAATTTTTACAACTTTCTCATTCTTGTCTTTATATCAACATTTGCTGTATCGAGAGTTTGCTGCATCCCACAACAGCTGGGCACTACTTATGATCACAAGTAATGTATCAGTCCTCTCACCTCCTTCGTAAACTTCAACGTTTGCAGCGCCAACTCTCTCGTTGGAGCCATGATGATTGCTCTGGCACCCGATTTAGCTGTGTGCGTCTTGAGTTTTTCGAACATCGGGATAAGAAAGGCGGCAGTCTTTCCACTTCCTGTCCTCGCCATGGCAACCATGTCTTTACCATCCATGATGATGGGAATCGTCTGAAAGGAACGGAATTAACAGTTTGCTTTAAGAAAAAATGCAGTGAGATGGTACCAACACCTATGAGGATGATTAAATGTATGGGTACTTGTACAAGGACAGACTGTCAACCAACCAGGACTGCCTTCAAGCATGAAGGCAGACCACTTGGAAGGCAACATGAAGGAATTGGCTTTGGTAAGATGCTGACCTTCCTCTGAATGGGTGTTGGCTGCTTGTAGCCTTTCCTAATGACTCCCTTGAAGACGAGGTGAGATAGACCCATTGATTGGAAACCTCCAGACTTCTTCTTCTTTCGGTTCTGTTGCATCACCAATTTTCGTGTCTCTTTTGTCTCATCGCCGCTCGTGTCATCGCTGCCTCTTTTCTCCTGCTCAAACTCGTTGTCGTCTCCATCATCATTGGCAAGCTGCTCCGAGATGTCTACCTCTTCTGTGTTGTCCTGTAAGTAAAGAAAGACGTAAAGAAATGAACCTTGAATCTTGAAGAATGAATTGAGAACGGATTTCTGAGGAACGAACACAGTCAAATCCATTTCCTTTTGAACTGAAAAAAGTGAAATAGTGATAGATGCGTGGTTATCAATTTGGAAGCACACACAAATAGATGACATAATGGCGGAGCAACATACAGCATGAACTGGTCAAACACAGACAGAGGTGATCAGTCTCAGTGTAGTGCCTAGGCCCTAGTGGGACATCGCGATTTAGATTTACTGCAGCTATGAGAGCTAAATAATTTTTCTGAGCTAGGCCATAGCCATCCAAGCCAGGGAAGCGTATAAGACGCTTGTAAAATGAGATTGCACGCCGTCAGAATTGTAGAGAAGTGAACTGTTCAATATTCAGTGAAATGCACAGTACATGTAAAATGTACACGGGCTGTACACTAACACATGGTTAGATGGTACTGAGAAATGTACACAGAGAAAATTGATGATTTCATACCGATTTGTCAGGAACTGCAGCACGTGCAACAAATATTTTTTTATTGGCCTTGATGCTAGATTTTCCATTCTTTTTTCCCATCCTGAAATTCTTACAAAATATCGTTTTGTCGGGTGTAATTAGTGACTTTATTGATGAAAGCTAAATCGCGCATGGACTTCTCATGGGCGCTGACATATTGGATCTCGAGGTGTCTCGAAACTACGAGAGGTCATTTAGAACAAATATCTCTAAAACTAGGAGCTCAGATTTATCAACTCTATTATCGAATGCGTTTATAATTGATGAACTTTATACTACTGTACTTTAAGTTTGTAAATAGGCCTTGAATAGAAATGAAATGGTGAATTTCCCCATCGTCTACGTCACTTCCCAATTTCGCCATCTTTGTTTTCGTCTTGCCAGCTGTTCCTCTTGCGAAGAAAAAGTGCTTCAAAGTTGTCCAAAGTGAAATTAAATTCACTTTAGTTGCAACCTGTAAGTAGATTTAAATACGAGGAACAATTTGATACCACATTTATTGTCATAGATAAACTTCGATCACCAGAATATAGGTTGTTACTTCTGAAGATGCATTGCATGTATGTTGTATGTATGATAATGATGTCATGATGTACATGATGTAGGCCTAGGCCTTTTACTCAATTACACCAGGCGGAGGAAGCCACTGCGGGCCGGTGTGACAGCGGATATAGTCACCCTGGAGTCATAGTCCGGTAGTATTGTATTTGACCAAATAAGCAGCATGATCTATTGTACCGCTAACCCTAACCAAAACATTTACCTTAGCAATGCGGGCTATGTTACACGGACTATCAGCCCTAGGACTACTATCCCTTGCACACCGGCCAAACAAACCTAAATATAGGCTCAACGAACAAAAGATCATGTGGTGTGCGACCATGCGGTCTTTTGTTTGCTCCTACCTTGTTTGTTGTGGCCAGCAGTGGATTCCTCTGCCTGGTATGAAAGTATCTCTTGTAATTTGGTGTCATTTTTCCAGTTTCAGAGGATGTTTTGATATCAATTATCATCAGCAGTCAGTTCAGTGTAATGGCATCTGGAAAAGCTTTACCCATCCCACCTAGATGGCTTGATTGCCCAAGGAAGGGGTCACTGGTTGCTGGTAAGTTTTCTGGCTCCCCAACTGTGGAACTCTCTAAGCTGTAATCTACGGGACGCTCAGTCACTCCTTGCTTTCAGGAACACTCTAAAGACGGTCCTATTTCAGAAGTACTTTGCTCGCTAGGGGGCGCACTCGAACAGTTTAATTGCTGGATTTGAGCGCCTTACAAGTCTTTATTGTATTGTATTGTATTGTATTGTATTGTAAGAACGTTAAAGATACTTTGTACTCAACTTTTCAAATAAACACACATAGGTATTTGAATTGAAGAGCGCTCGGATCAGAGATGGACATCACCACCAGTATTTTGATATGATGGTCAAAGGAAGGTCAAATTTGCCCTAAAATAGTAGAATTGGACCTACTGGTAATAATTTTTGAATTTAAGGCCAGTAAATACCCATAACGTAGTCTTCTCTCATATTCATTTGAGCTTCTCCATCCACTTCCAGCCAAGTTTCTTCCCTTTAAGACGCTCTTGGACAGCCGTTATGATGATCAGATTCCTGAGGCCAATAGATTTGATGTTGACATGTTCTTCTTGTCAATGTCTGCAGCCAAGGTGAGTGGGTTACAGGCTTCTCAATGGCCTACTGACGCAACTTTGGCTGCCACTACGTGGCGCTGGCTGGGTCTTGGATACGATGGTTTGTCAAGCGATGTTAGCGACATTTTTTTGGTGCAA
Source organism: Lineus longissimus (assembly GCF_910592395.1). Lineage (NCBI taxonomy): Eukaryota > Metazoa > Nemertea > Pilidiophora > Heteronemertea > Lineidae > Lineus > Lineus longissimus. The sequence goes on from NC_088326.1 coordinate 1,867,763, forward strand.
AGTTTCCAGCTTTAGGAATGTCGTTGGGACACCAAACACAGACTTCCCTGTTCATGACTGCAACAGGAAGTAAAATCAAATGAAAGTGATGAACCTCAAAATGCTGACAAAGTGCAAAAAATGATTTCTTTTTCAACGGGACCAAAAACATGAGCTAGGAACGAAAAGCCATTTATTGAAATTTTTACAGTCCACGAAAGTGGAATTTTAAGGAATGTTTGCATTGTGGGAAAAGGAAACTGACGGATGAGTGTCTCTCAAAATCAGTAAATTTCTGTGATTTTTCATTTCAGCTCCGCATAGGTTTGATAATTGACCTGACCAATACAACACGGTTCTATGACAAGAGAAGAATCGAAGGGAAAGAGTGTCGTTACCTTAAGTTACAGTGTCGAGGGTGAGTAGTCAGTTTTTCTCTTGCTTGATTTGGGTTTTGGCGTCCTTAGGTCCTTCATCAGATCAGCATCAGCATCAGATGAAAACAGCAGAAGATAATGTTATTGTATGGTATGTTTTTTCAGGCACGGCGAATGCCCCTCCGAAGACCAAACCAATGCATTTTTGGAACTGTGCGATAATTTTGTGAGACAGAAACCGCTGCAGCAAATCGGTAAGCAGTAGCAAGCAGAGGAGTCTTCCTAAAAAAATCAAAAATATATCCAGAATAAAAATAAATTGTGACAAAGGGCAAGGAAAAAAACTCCATAACAGAACTCGTCGTCAGTTTTGAAGAATTCAGAAGTGAGTAAATGTTCTGAAGTATAAATTAAAGACACAATTATCAGTAGAAATCTTTCCTGTTGCAGGTATCCATTGCACCCATGGCTTCAACAGAACAGGCTTCCTCATCATAGCCTATTTAGTAGAAAAACAGTCTTGGAGCGTCGACGCTGCTGTCAATCTGTTCGCAAAGGCTCGTCCACCCGGCATTTATAAGCAAGACTATTTAGACGAGTTATATCGTCGATACGGCGACCCAGAGGACACACCGAATGCCCCGCCTCTTCCTGATTGGTGCACAGGTATGTAAGCCTTTCCTGGCACTGTATTTTCCGACGAATGTAGTTCAAGGTTTAAAAAAATATTTCTCGAGTATTTTGTTAAAAGTTTATAGTGTAAGCATCGTGAAATATTAAAGTCGAATCTTGACAATGATTTCTTACAGAATCTGATGACACTGGTAGTCTTGATGACGATGGTAACCTCATCGGACACAAACGCTCATCCGACGCATTAGGTGAGCCAGCGACCAAAAGAAGACGGAAAGAATTCTTGAGGCAAGACGCAAAGTTTATGGACGGGACGGTGCAGGGAGTACACCGGATTACGGAACAGCCGATCTTGGGCCAGGTGCAGAGGAAGTGTCAACAAATGTGCTCTTGGGAAGGGTAAGTTTCTATCACTTGCTGTGAATGGTGTTGTTAAAGGGGGAACTAGACACTGTTTCAAATATACCTGTGAAAGATTTCATTTTATAAAGTTTGATATTTGAAAAGATATCTCGTTTAAACTTCAGGTCAGGATTTCCTGGGTCGCAGCCGGTGTCAATGGATCTTGACAACATGAAATTTCTACAGCAAAAGCCATACAAAGTCAGCTGGAAGGCAGATGGTACAAGGTGAGGTTTTATGTCGCAGCGCACTGACGGGTCTGGGTACTAAGATTGAGACCGGGAGGGTGGACCTAATATGTAGGCCCAAACCTAAGTCTCCCAACTAGATGTCTTGGCTCGGGTGTGAAGAAGATTAAGACCCTAAGTCTTGTGGCGGAGTGCCTTTGTGTGCTGGTAGCTGAAGAATCGTAGGCTCACAGTCGCACCTAGGTCTGGTCTGTGCCTTTCTGCTAAGCCGGTCAAGTGAGCTTGATGAATGATATGAAAAAGTTGAAATTACCAAATTTTTGGTCAGATCATTTCCCTCTCCTCTTCAGGTACATGATGCTAATTGACGGAACACGACGCATTTTCATGATCGACCGAGACAACGCTGTATTCCAAGTGCCAAGTCTGACTTTTCCTCGAAGGAAGGATCTGAACGCCAATATTGAAAACACTCTAGTTGATGGGGTGAGTATTTCTTCCTTTGGGGCCTGGCGCTTTGGACTTGTTGCTCAGAAGAGGGCCCTGGTTCGAACATTACAGTTGGCGTGGACTTTGGGCAGGTCTCTCTGTCTGACTTGCCTCACTCCACCCAGGTGTACAAGTGAATGGGTATTGAGCAGCTCATCTTAGTTTCACTAAAATGTTTCTGGATTCAAGGTTTGAATGTAAAGTCGGCGACAAACTTTAACGTGGGCTTTAATTGCGTCACCTTATTATACTGATATTCAAAATGAAAATGCATTTCATGCCTCTGCTTCTTTTCCAGGAGATGATCATGGATAATGTTGGAGGCAAAGACGTCCCTCGATATCTCATCTATGACATTGTCAGATTTGAGGTAGGGTCGTATTCATAAATGTTGTAACTGCATTTACCTGAGGTATGCACAGGCTGTATTCATAAAACTGCTGTTTCATTGCGTCTTTGTAACTTCAAGATTTACCTCTTGATATCAGTGTCTCCAGTAGAGGGTATCCACTAAGGAAGTGTATAGTACCCCCAGGTATATGGCACGGCTTAACCCGCCGGCCATGAGGGAATTCCTTTATGGCCCAGTGGTTGGCGCGTTGGCCCCAGAGTGGAAGTTGAGCAACGTTGACCGCGGTCAACCTTTGGATCGGTGACCGGCGCGTACAATACATGAAGGTTCCACTGTACATTTGCTGCAAGGCTTGTGATGAAAGCTTGCTTGTCTCCGAGATACTTTCTATCTAAACAGTTACAGTTATACATATTGTGGAAGCTACAACTAGAATATTTTGACCTCTGGCTGCTGTCCTGCTGCACTGCTGACCGATATACCACATACTTGACTGAATACAGAGCTCTTCAGCTACAACTAGAATATTTTGACCTCTGACTGCTGTTCTGCTGTCCTGCTGCACTGCTGACCGATATACCACATACTTGACTGAATACAGAGCTCTTCAGCGTAACTCTGGCCAGGCAGTAGTTAGCTACAAGCTGTGTGCTCTGACAGCCACAGACGAAGTGAATGCACTCATTAGATTTTTTCTTTAATTTCAGGGTATGGATGTAGCAGGCACAGACTTCGACCGGCGTCTCCTTTGCATAACGAAAGAAATAATTGGCCCGCGATACAAGTCTATAGAACAGGGAAAATTAGACAAGCTACGCGAAGCATTTAGTGTCCGAGCAAAACCTTTCTGGGATGTGACACAATCAAAAGCAGTAAGTTGGCTGGGATTCCTGTAACGAGATTTTAGCATAGCTTCCACATGGGGGTTTAGTGGTTTTAGATTCCCGGGACTTGATTCAGAAGTCGTACGTTGCATTGGTTGAAATTTCAGTGGGAAAGAAACTTTCATTTTCATGCTGCATTGCATCCTCAAGCTTTACTCTTTCTTTCAGTTACTGGAGGGAAAGTTCATCCAACAAGTTAGCCACGAGACGGATGGACTAATATTCCAGCCAGTCCCTGATGTAAGTGTTTTACCCTTTGGGTGCTGAAGCCACTTTCTGTCTCCATTGCCCTGTGTTGAGCAGTGTGGCCAGTTTGTTGTTTTTGAGTGGCTGTGCAAAATCCAATGGATAAGAACATCAGCATCTTAACGAGTTTCTCTTCACTTCAGAAATATAAATGTGGTCGCTGTGATGACGTCCTGAAGTGGAAACCGCCAACGTTAAACTCAGTCGACTTCAAGTTACAGATCACTCGAGAACAAAGACCAGGGTAGGTTTTGTCAATTCAGGATGCTTGCTGTTCAGTTTGATTTACAATCCTGGAAACTACATACTTATTTTGTTTTGTGTGTGATGTTACAAGATATAACAGACGTCACTTTGATAGTTTTTACCCTATGATCAGCGCCCCCTTTGGTGCCAAATTACTGTGAATCCTCATTGATGTGGTTGTGTTTGTTTTATCTTACAGAATGTTACCGGAGACGAAAGGTTACCTGTACGTCGGAAGTCTTGACCGTCCTTTCTCACAAATTAAGGTTACGAGAGATTTAAAAGCATACGATAAAAAGATCATCGAGTGTACTTGGGAGAATAACACATGGAAATTTATGCGGGAACGAACGGACAAGTCATTTCCAAATGGCTACAAAACTGCTGTTGGTAAGTTTCTTTAGAAAGTCGTGTTTATATTTTCAACATATTGGCTTTGATGGACTCAGTAGGGGCCGAGAGCTTAGGTATTTGTGGGGTATCAGTGGCAGAGTGGCTAGAGCGCCGGGTCATATCCCAGAGGTCGTCGGTTCGTTTCTCGGATGGATCAGGACTGGCACTCAGTTATTAGGTTTCTGTTTTTTAGTCCTTTGAGAGAGGGGATTCAAGAAGAGACAATGAGAGACAAGAAATTTTCTCTTCAGGCTTCAACCAAATTTTGAATGCCCCTTAGGCCTACACTGGTGATATTGTTTCAAGCTTTCATTTCAATGAGTATCTAATTTCTTCTTCTTGCAGCTGTGTGCAACAGTATTCAGCACCCAGTCACCAAGGACCTACTGTTCGATATGATCGAGAAGGACCGATGGAGACCGTCTGCCTCTGTTCATCCCGGGAGCTCAACGGATAGAGATCTAATGCCCCCTCCACCATTTCCTTGAAGAGGAGTGAAATATTTGGACTATTGACTTCCGTGTTTCCCAAACTTCAGCACCCAGCTGTGGATTCAGTGTGTGATGGCCTAAAAAAACAATGCGTCATTCACAAGGACTGCTCATCAGGTGTGTGTGTGTGATTGAAGCCCTGTTCATCCCCGTTGTTAAAAAAATACTGATCTTTTGCGTCTGTCGCCATTGCCTTGAAAGGGGTGCAGCAGCTGGACTTTTTTCAGAAAGAAAGCACTACTTGTGTATGCGGTACATGTATCTGACTGGGAATGTATCACTGTATTGTACAGTTTATTTGACTCCTTTGTAGTTTGATATTTTTCTCCCAGGGGAGTAGGCTGGACATAGGTCTGTGCTGTTCGATCAACTGGCCTTTTCATAAGATTTGTCAAAATGCAAGTGCCATTTTCCTGACCTCTCATCTGTTTAGAAACCAAGGCAATCCTGGTTTATCCTTGATAAACAGGGTATACCTGGTTTAGCGAGAAAAGTTGCAGTGAATGACTGAATGGTATCAAGTGCAGATCGTCGGTAACGTCGAGAGTTGTGGTAACTGAGGGTCACCACTTGGCGTACTCAAGAAAGCGTGTTTACTTGGGATATTCAGTGTCGGCCGGACCTGTGGATACTAGCCTCAAATGCTCTGCCGGCCCTTCAAACTCAATTGTCTTGGTAAGTTGAAAAGTAGAGTTGGTTGCAGTATTTTACACCATCTATTTCACAGAACGTTTCATACATGTAAGAAAATGCTATTTTGCTTTAGGTTCAGCAAATCAGTGTGCTCGATTTTTAAAGCGTATAATAGCTTTAATCATGCATAACATGGTCATGGATTTCTTTTATGTTAAACAGAGCTCATATAAATCAGAAATTTTTAAGCTTAAATTATTATCATGATGTATGAGAGTTTGTAAATAATAAGAGATATTATTGTAGATGGGTCTGTCGTTGTTATTTTTCGAAAGATTGAAGAGTCCCCAAGGAGTATCAATCAGTAAGGAGATTGGAACTGCTCTGTTGACTGTCACAGTATCTATGACAACGCGAGTTGATTTCAGGTAGCATATGGCTACCGAGTCCATTTATGTTTGGCTCGCCATTCCTGCCCAAAAACCTGCACTTGTCCATTGAGCAGGCTTTCTGGTGCCCTGTGAGGCTATTACAGGCGGATATCTGGGGCTTTTCCATCTTAAAAATAGGGATTTGTAGGAATTATAGGGCCGCCGGAAAGCCTGATTGAGGCTGCCATTTGCATTGGCGGACATCCAAAGATCTCTAGCACATCAAACTTACCTCTGTTGCACGGGTTGATGCTCTTGATGCAGTGCTGCACAATGACCTCTGTCTTGGACATCACATTGTATGACATCATCAGTTATGCCAACATGATGGAAGTCTTTTTGTGCTTCATCATTTGGCTCTTGAATAGCTGATGTGTCACAACCTGAGGCCGGAATAAGATAACTGTGAGTTGGCGAGCTTGAAAGAAATGTCCGCCTCACTATGGGGACAAAGACCAAGATCACAGTTTTCACCATGCTTAGACAGACCGGCATACATGTATAGGTGTCTTAGGGTAATGACGCAAAGACTTCTGAATTGTGAAGCAATTTGCACCACGATGAAGTGAGCCCAGGTCTGCAACAGAGTGAATTGGCTTGGACCCTGTCAACTCCTCTTGGTCTCACTCCCTCATTCGAAGACCCCATGGAGTTTCAGGTCACTTGTTGATCCTTTTATCCTTTTCAACTAAAATGGCAAGAGATGTGCACGATTTGTTCAAATAAAGATGGGATGCAGAAGAAATTCCAATAAACAACCTTTATTGTGACCCATAGAATATAAACTAATATACTAGCATACAATTTAATACCATACATGATATAATATCACCATAGTATTTGCTGCGACAAAAAATAAATAACGAGCTATTTACACTTAAAGTTTAACAGAGTATACAATATTTAAATATTTGTAATAAAATTTATGGAATAATAGAAATGATAAATCATAATTATTAGAATGTGTGGAGATACAACAAGAAATAAGAATGTGTTGGAATTTTTTGCTAGCAACGGAATGGTCTTGCACATCCAAATGAAAAGCATCCTCCCACAACTGGGCTTGGGACCGTTTCTGAAATAGACTTGCACATAGCCCTGCGGAAATGGGTGACAGTGGGGTGATGCACACTTGCTGTAACAGCCAAGTTCTCTCACCAAATCGGGCAAATGTCAGCAGAGGTTTGATTCAGTGTATTTAAGGGAATGCAACAAAGGCCTGTTGAGGGAGGATGTTGGAATGTGATCTGATGGTCAAGGTATACAATATCAGGAAAGTCTCATCCATATTTGGATTAAGATGTGCTCTGCAAACCAAAAATATCACAGTCTGGGAACAAAAACGAATTCTGCACACCCAGAGAACTAGACGATGCATAAGTGCTAGCAATTGGTTCAGCAGTTCCTACTGAGGAATGCCATTGGAAATGGTTGTGTTGGTTCTCAAGTGTGAATGGAGTGACATTTGAAAAGGACTTGCAATCGCCCAGTCTACAGCCCGAAATTATCTATCATATACATTATATAGTCAGGTGAACTACTACATGGTAACAGCTATTTCATCAAAGACCATAAAATATTGAGAAGTCAACAACATAAACAGAGATTAAATTTTGTCAACAACAACCATGATTGATGAAACAGGCAACACTATGCTTCGATTCACTCAGCTCTGTCCCATTGTTACGGGGTTAAAAGGGACAACTTAGCATTTTAGTGATCATGAGGATAGTGTACATATTTGAAACCAGGCGCCGCCACATGTAGTGATACACTAATGCTTATGTCTCTTTTATGAGATTCACCTTGGCACGAAGGGGACAGAGAAAATCTACTAACTTCTACCATTGCACGATATCATATGAGCTAACATAAGCAGGAATAACCGAGAATTTGGAACACTTCTGCTGAAAAAAGCATTGTTCGATAACTAGATTTGCCAACTAATACATGCGTAGGCCAGGAGGGGTTTGGGAGTGTGAAAGACCCACCTGTTGGAAAAATCTTTAAATCTGGCCACGAAATTCCCCAGTGCAAAAAAGATTATTGAAATTGACTACCAAAGTCCCTTTCATCTTTGTAATATGTCCCTTCCTCAGGCAAAATGACCTCTCCTACGCCTTTTTTATCAAGTTAATGTTAGTTCATGTTTGTTCAAAGAGAATAAGTAGCGCTATCTATCAGCTGACTGTGTCTAATATTGCGAATAGTTCCCACCGCCGCTACGATAGTCCACATGGGCCTTTATCGTATCATTCACCTTGGCTATGGCCGAGACGATGTTGATTGCTTCTGGTGCTAGCTGGACCGTGTTTCCCATGCCCTTGAGGAATGTTACAGCAGTCTGAGGGAAGCCCTCTGAAAAACAGTAAATACAGATCAATAAGCAAGAATTCTGTGGCCTGTCACAGCAAAACCAGGCTCTGTTGCTCTGAGCCTGGCAGGTTAAGACGGACTGGTTGTACCATTCACTATTGTCTGCCTTTTGTGAAATCGGAGTACACCAGTTTCTTCCATTATCTCCTGGTGTCATTTAGGCTCATCTTTTCATTTCCGCTTCGAGAATGGGTCATACCTAACGAAACTTTAAAATGTGAATCTTTTAGCTATATTATACGTCACCACTTACTCTCGTACTCTGTTACGTCGGGGAAGAGCTGATTGTGTATCCGAGGCCTGTCTATAGATTCCGATAACGAGTCTTGCCCAACCAGGTAGTTCAACAGGACCTCAACCACTCCTGAAATAAATTTAAGAATAGTGTAACTGACACAGTTGAATCTTTTGGTGTGACAGGCAAAATTACCTGATTGGTCCTACAACACCCCAATTGGGGATCCGTGCCCGACTCTTCACTGACCTGATATTATTTTTGTTCCATTCGTTGCACCAACCGCAATGCGAGGCCCACATTTATGCTCTGTATGCATGACTAAGGTTGGCACCATGGAGGACAGAGGGCGCTTCCCGGGAGCAATCTCGTTGGCCTGGAGCAAGAGAGAACAAAACAGCTTAATGAAAATGTAAAGTAACTGGTCTGGTAAAAATTCTCCTTCATTCGCTCTTTTAATGGTAATGGGTATCATACTGTTATCCACTGGGCTATGAGCTCGTCAAGAAAAACACGATCTGAACTCGTTGTTTTGAAAACCTACCGGACTTGGAGGCATGCCAAACTTTGACGTCTGCCCAGGAATGGAGAAGTCGGCCATTTCGTTGTTGAGAATAATTCCTCCTTCTGTCATGAGTTTGGAACCAAACCAGTAGTTTATGGAACTGAAATAGATGCGTAGAAGGAAATACAACAAGGTTTAGACACATTTACCGGTACCTTATTTCGCCGTTACCCCACAGTTATAAGACTTCAGGCCTAGCCCAATACTCTTTTCTCTGAAAACAAAGCCCCTCGCTGGGCTGAGTAGCGCTCGTTGTAAGAAATTATGGGATGGTCTCGACTACTCACCTGGTTACACTGACGAACATCTCATTCGTATCAACCACCGAAATATGTGACGTCCCGCCGCTTGGCTTGGAGTTGAACTGTGAGTAGTAACTCTGTTGGAATGTCTTAGTGTCGTCGATTTTTAGGCGGATTGCATCTGCCCTTGCGTCGCTGTAATAAAAGTTATTGAAAGAGTGAAGACCAAGAAATCTCATGGACTGAAATGGTCAACAAAGTCTTCTCTTTTTCTGAATGAAGGGTGTAGGCCTTTGACAAGATACAAACAAACCCCCTGAAGGCAGTGCTATACATCATAATCTTTCCTATGCCCCTGGCAGTAGTCACAGCTGAGAAATATGGCCAAAGAGAATATGGAGCATCCTGTTATCACAACTGCTGTATGTCTTTTGATTGTTATAGAGACTTGTAATCTGGAGATTCAAATCCCATAACACCGTACCTTATCATATCCTGAGTGATGTTTTCAATCTGATCATTCATTGCCGGGTCAGCAAGGGTTAATCTCTCTCCATAGCCAAATTTAAGAGCCTGCAAAAAGGAGAAGAATCAAAATCCAGTCTGCAGTGTCAACAGCTGAGTTGTATGTGAGCAGAAGAGCTGGGTTAAGTTGCTTAAAGGGAACTGGAACCGCCGAGCGATTTATTCAACTTTTCGACTTTCACCGCCCGAGAAAGTCAAACTTCCAACTTCCTATTCGAGTTCAGATTTGTAGCTCCGCCCCCAGTGCCCGAGCATGCGCAGTTCAATTTGTTATTATTGAGAATCATGTCAGAATCACGTGAGTCATACGATCTTTCATTCATGAATTTTCGTAGTAAATTCCATAGTAGTGACGTCACTGAATGATTGACAGCTAGGCGCCATGTTTCATTCATGCCTCGTTCTGATCACCCGATACGCGGGAAATGAAAACGAGGTCATACGAACTGGCTTGGCGGTTCCAGTTCCCTTTGATGCAGGCAGCACGGTTTAGATGGTGTAATCTAAGTCCTCTCTTACCTCAATGAGTCTTCCATAAGTCGTCGCCTCTGACATTGATTCCATTGTCAGGTTGTAGCCCTTCATGATATTGAGAATGAGCAGAAGAGCTGGACCGCTTGATGGAGCTGGCACAGTGTAGATGGTGTAATCTAAAATTTAAAAAATATAATCACACAAAAAATATGTTTTTTCGAATTGTGCCGATGTCAGAAATCTTGGGGGAAAGTTTCAAGGTACAATAGAACCTCTCTATTAAGGACACCCTCAGGACTGACAATTGTTGTCCTTATTTGAGAGGTGTCCTGATTAGAGAGGTCAAATTGAATAGACACAACCGCTTTGGGACTAAAACTATTGTCCTTAATGGAGAGATTGTCCTTAATAGAGAGGTGTCCGCTAAGGGAGGTTCCACTGTTCACTCAAACATGTGGTAGAACTTTGACAAAACTGAAAAGTGAGGCATATGGAGGTCTTACCGTTGAATATACTCTTAACAGGTGGTTTTAGAATTGCTTTGTAGCCCTTCAGATCATCTTTGGTCATACGGCCATTGGTCTTCTGAATCTGTAAGAAAATGATAAGTTCCTAATTCAAAGGGACAACTTGGGAATGAGATATGGCTTCCAGCAGGACCGTCACTTCTCCAAACAGTCTCAATGAAGAATCATCACAGTGGCAATTGCAGGACGGATGGTTAAAATGTAACTTACTTTCTTGATGATATCATCAGCGATAGTTCCCGAATAAAATGGTTCGATCCCCTCATTTGCGATGCGCTCAAGCGTGTCTCCAAGTTTGGGTCTCTTGATGATGTCGCCCTCTTGGAGGAACTTGCCGTTCCGTATGAAAATCTTCGCGAGTTCTGGGCTGTCTTCGAAATCCGTTAGTTTCATGTGGTGGTCTAAGACGTGGGCTGGAAGGGTACAGGTCAAGGTTAAGGTTAAGGTCAATAGGTCAGGTTCAATTGACAGGAAACCAAAGGACGTTTTGACATGTGGACGTTTGGACTGGCAACGATCATCGACTTACCAAGGCCTTTGTTGACTTTGAATCCTCCCCGGGCCACTTTTACAGCAGGCATAACGAGGTCACGCCACGAAAGGCTGGAAGATTAACAGTTGTAAATGAATGACAAGGCAAAGTCATCATCATCAGTCGACTGTGCAGGCCAGCAGGCGGTGACAAGGTCCCTCCACCTAACGCAATCTTGGGCCTGGTCCTCAATTTGTTGGGTCAGCAATTGCCAATCTGTCTCCGTCTCCTGGCAGTGATTGGGTGTAAGACAAGTAGGACATTTGTTGACGGCATTGGCATCCATGCCACGTGTAGGCTGGCACAGGGCATGTAAAGCCACTCGTCTTATGCCCATACCTTTAGGAAATTACATATTGTGCTGTTTTCTATAACAGCAGTAATTTGTCAGCAATAACATCATTGGTCAAGGTTCAAAATGCTTTAGTTTCAGTTAAATCATTACACGACATTTTCAACCCCAGGTTCAAGGCTAGAATCTCAATTTTAATTCAATTCAGTGTGACCCACCTTCCATACTTGTCATGAGCCATTTTCATGCCGCGCAGTTCACCGGGCACAGCAACTGCATTTCCTCCCTATAAAACAAAATAACTTTTCTTTAGCCTGAAAGTCATTATCTGTTGATGGGAATATCAAGTTGAAGTAAACTGAATTTTCTCTAGATAAACACCCGTAGAAAAGAGAGAATTGTGACAAAGCTCAAAGGAAGACCAATTGGCAGAAGATGATTTCAATTTGGCTGAAAATGAGTTTCATTTGACGGAATTGACCTCTATAACTCCCATTTGATGGAAAATGATTTCCATTTGGTGGAAAATGATTATCATGAGAGAGTATCAACCACTTAACAACGTTGAAACCTGCAAAAAACCGAATGGTAGATACAAGCACATGAGTACAACACACACTACCAGCTTTTATATAAACATACTGAGAATGTATAGAGGTAAAAAAATCTACAAAAACAGACTTTGGTAAGAACTGTTCACTTACATTTCTAACATTAACTGTCAAATTTGGTGGTTTACAGATATAATACACGAGGATAATTCTAAAAACGTGTCATGACATGAAAAAAATTGACTTGGAGTGCTTGATATTTATAACATAAAAAAAGCCGGGAGTGCTTGCTATAAATTTAGACAATATTTTATACCGCAACAGGATCAACCCATCCATATTTGATCTTGCTTGGGTGGTGAGGAGTTATCTGGAATAAAATCAGTGAAAAGACTTTCAGTAAAAAATGAGACCCCACTCAGTTTAGATTCCTCATCTTGATGAATGACGAATTTGCTGTGAATTATTCAGCGCTTGGCAAACAATTTGACAATCATTTATCTTACCTTGTACGCCGATGCCGGGTTTGTCACAAACATGCTCTTGTTGGCGTGCATTGGCGCTGTCTCCCGCGCATCAATCACATTAGTCACTGATGTCTTGTGATCATGGACGACCATGAAATGGCCGCCACCTATGCCGGAGTGATGAGAACTCACGACTCCAACGCAGAACATGGTGGCGATGGCCGCATCCACCGCTGAGCCTCCAGCCTTCAGGGCATCGGTCCCGATAACGGAACAGAGTTTGGATTCTGATGAGACTGCACCATGTGGCTCCACCTATGTGGGAAAGAAAGTACTTTTTTACCTGTCGTATAGATTAGGTGGGTGATTACTCTTGCCTAATTCAAAATTCTATGGTCCAAATGTAAGACTTACTTGCAATTTTCACCTTTTTTTGAACGACTTCAAGTTTGAATGGTATAAAGTCAAGAGTTTGGTTCTACTCAAGTCAAAATTTGTTATCACACAAGTCCTTTAAACATCGAACAAGCTCAGAACTAACTATTACCTGGGGAGGTCCGAGATATATCTGCATGATGAGAGCAGTTGTTACGACCACGGCAAAAGCCAAGCTGGATCCGACGATCATCTTTAGGCCATCACCCTTCTTGTAACATCTGCAATTTCAAAGAAACCATTCAAAATTAGCAAAGAAGAATGTTGAAATTTATATTCAGTATGTCTTTACACCACTGGAAGTTTTCAAATTCAATTTTCAACGAATGGTGTGGGCATGTAGGCCTTGAGGTGATTCTCACTTGTTGGTTCCTTCTTCTTCCCCCCTCTGGTCCCTTGCCAGCGGCAGCGTCTCCTTGGCACTGGTTGGACTCGGTGAAGCATCATTGACAGTCTCATGAGCTGCTGTCCCAAGCTCGTTGTCAATCAGGCCATACTTGTCTCCTGCAAGGTAAGGATTTCTCCTAATAATTTCACTCTCTTGTATTGTTTTTTGGCTTTGCACTCCGTTACAAGGAATGCAGTGTTGGATGTTGTGATCTTTCAAATGATTGTTTCTGAACCTCACTGCCATACGACATATTGATATTGCCACATTTCTTAAGGAATTCAATTTCAAGTTGATGAAGTGGTGATATTATGCACGATATGGCGATCTCACTAAGTCATTTGGCATGCTATGCTACACCTTCTGTCTACAGCTATGGGATGTAGCCGGAAGGTCCGTGTACCACTACTGTAGGGTAGGCTATTCCCCCGGCTGCACCATTGATCATGCCATGATCATCCTTTCATTTTTATCATTTTATGGCCTGCGCACAAACTTACAAAGCCAGGCAACAAACTATCTCGCAATGACCAAACTGAAACTATATAACCAAATTCCACCTTTTTAAAAGTCCACCCTCTCTTTCTGGCTTCATTCATGTTGATCGTGTTATTCATTTGTTATGGTTTTTGGAGGAAAAAAGTAGCTATTTTTTGACATTTCTGTTCATGATTTCTTCGCTTTTTCTGTAAAAGTTGTACTTTTCCAGATGCCACTTTCCTTCAGTCTTTGCCCTTGATTTATAATTACCTGATGGTGGATGCTCCATAACATCACCCCCAGCAGCAACAATGCCATTTTTTTGCGAGATCATATCCATTTCGAATGAAAAATCGAATTTTGTGGCCTCAAAAATAAAACAGCTGCTGCAAATTTTCCCGGAAGCACTTGCCTGCCCCTAGCGGCGACGATTAGAATTTGTCCATCACATTCTCCAAGCGTCGTCAATGGTGCTTTTCTTAAAATAGCCGATGTCAACAAAGGGGGCGGAGTATCTTTGGATCCAGCCCAAGGGATCTAGCCCTACCCCTAATTTAGGCCCCCGGCAGTGGCTGCATCAGCGCCACCACGCGGGGTCTAATGGTATTAAGATCAAGAGGTGAAGGCTTGAATAGCTCCTGGGTGAGTTTACAGTAGGGGCCTGCAAGTAGGTCCCACTGGTGGCGGTGCTGCCACATTAAAGGTTCAGACAGCTCCTAGATGAGTTTTGGAGCAACTGCAGAATAGCCGGGACACTCTGTGCTAAATGATAGGAATGTGTACCTAATGGGCCTAACTGCAGAATAGCCGGGGCAGTAGTAGCTCTGTACATTATGTACACTCTGTCCCTCTGTACATTATGTACACATTCCTATCATTTAGCACAGAGTGTCCCGGCTATTCTGCAGTTGCTCCCATCTCTGGGACGATGTGACAATCAAACGTGAAAGGTGGACACTTTTGATTGACATTCACTGCTCCCAAGTCATGGCCTATGAGACGCCCCCTCCTCTCTTAGATTGGTACCAACTTGTCCCATCAGATGGCATTGGCGCATACTGCGCCTGGTGGCGCGTGGACCTCAGTCTATCAGAAATTCGAAAGGTGTCGCGCAAGTGCTTCCGGACAGATTGCTAAGAAAAACAAAGGATTTCGGTGAACAAAAGGCTCCTACTTGTTCAATGATGATGTGTGCATTGCAGTAAATAAGGCAACATCGAATAGCTGTTGAGTGACCACAACTGGTGAGCACAATTTAAAGTTGTTTTCTCCAAAATGAACTTTGCACTGATGCCCTGAAAATGTGTTTTGTTTTGATCTCGTATAGTCTTAAGTGGAAATCATGTACATCATGTACATGAATGTACATACATGTTTGTATAATACATGTGTATGTCTTGGTCTTGGTCTAGAAGTAGAGGCATTGTCTGCATCGACAATGACTAGATGCCTGAGATGGCAATGGATGATATAGGCCTATGATGTATAATACAGCACTTCGTAAAAGGATAAGAGGCAAATACTTCAGTTATAGAAGTGAAAATACAAGCCACCCCAGTCACTGTGAGTTAGTCTTGGTCATCATACCATTGTCAGTGAATAAGTGATTGTCTGGACATGAAAACTATGGGACCATCTGGCTCATGGTGATAAGCGGACTAGAGCTCATTGTTACATGGGAAATGAAACGTTATTATCACTACGTTAAGCACAAACTAGTAGTAGGCCCAATCAACAGCTCGTTGTGTGCAATCACTAATTACAGACCAAGCTGCTGTCCTTAAATCAATCTAGAAATTCACAGGCCCGTGCAGGAAAATTCATTTTTGTAAGTGAACATGTTGATGGGATTTAATTTGAACTACGAAATGTATTATATCAAATATTCAGAAGTGGTCTTAGGTTGGTGAAACTAGAGTACGTATAAAAGTCAATGGAAGCAAAATGAGACTTTATGTGACTGTCTATTCACATGTTTACACCCCTAGTCTCAAGGACTGATACCATCATAAAATGATTAGTGTCATGAATGAGAGTTATTTGATCTGGACAATACCAGTATGTGTGTGGCAGATGGCGAGAGATGTAGTGTTTTGGTTCATGCAAACTATATTGATTACTTTTAGGGATGGTGATATGGGTTATATTCCATCAGGTTATATCAGAGCACAATGGCATGTTACAAATGTAGGTCAGGTGATGCAGATAGGTAAAGAAGTTGCCAGGATGAACAAATGTCACGGGGGGGGGGGGGGGAAGGGCTATTACATCAGGATACATTCTTGTTCTGAAATTAAGATGGCTGCATCATCCTAGCCAAGTAGTGTGCCCTTTTTCTCAAAACTGGCAAAAGTGCCCTTTACACAGAAAACTGCTGTGAGCTCTTTTGAAACAAATTTGAGGCCCTCTTTGCTTGGTTTCGCATTATGATTAGATGCAAGTACTATCCCTCACATTTTGCTCATGTATGCATGAGCCAATTGATTCCATTGTACAAATGGTGGGTTGTTGATATAGACAACACAACATGTGCTACTTTTGTAGATTCAAGGCGTAAACGCAGCTGTCAATCTGTGCAGTTGAATCCCAAGTACAACCTATACTCAAGCCTTGTAGGCCTAGGCTTGGCTGAGTGACAGCCTGGTGCATCCAGAAAATTGATTTTTATTGCATTCTGATTTGTTTCACGGCATGAATACATGGTTTTTATGTTCGACATTCGAGAAAAGAAAAATCAACAGAGTAATATTTGAGTTCCTAATCTTGGCATGTGCAGGGGCAGGTAGGGCATTTTGGATGGAGGTCTTCTAAATCTAAATGAATGAATTTTTCTTTCATTTCTTTGATGAGATCTCTGTGGATTGCATGAAATCAAAAAGAGAATGCACATATTAAGTGCCATTGCCAACAATTGTGACCCGCTCCACCAAAACTAGGCGTTTGTCGCATCTGAACTTGACAGGTTGATACGGACTTGTTGTTCATTTCCCTATTGTAGACCTTTTGTGAAATGTGACCAAATCAGTTTGTAATAGATTTCACAAAAGGTCCACAATAGGGAAATGAACAACAAGTCCGTATCAACCTGTCGAGTTCAGATGCGACAAGCGCCTAGTTTTGGTAGAGCGGGTCACAATTTGCAACACCACATTAGTGTGGAATCAAAAACGACACCAGGACATCAAATTATGGTATCATAGGCCAAGGGTATATTTTGTTGCTGATTATCAAATTAGTGTTTGAAAATTGATTACATTTACAAAGCAATTAAGGATTGATTAGTGCCAGTTGTATGCAGGATAGATAATCTGTCAATGTTGACCAAGTGGTCAGTGGGGGTCAAAAGCCCAGTCTGCTCAGCCTGTGTAAATTTGCAATTAATATCATGATTGTTCTGTTATCAGTGGAATTAAAAGTCATTGGTTATTGTTCAGAATTCTTTACACAGTTGGTCATCTCTGTGGCTTGGAATTCAGATCCCATTTATTTCACAACATGTCTTCCTTGTGCATTGTACAAAAGTGTGGATTGCATAAGTGAAAACAGACTCATAATAATTGACAGCAATTTGCCACACCTTATAGTGAGTTCTAACAGAACCTGGATATCATTATTTGCTTTATATGAGAGGCCAGGCATGCTGATATTATTTTCTGGAAAGAAATATTGTTTCCTGAAATGGAATTCGAAGCTCCATGTTAAAAAACAGGGTCAGTAACTTCCTGATATCAGTTTCCAAAAACATGAGTATGATTATGAAAAAGTTTGTCATGTCTTTAGTCTGTTGACATACAAGTGGTAGCGAATAGGAAGGAGATTTGATGCATGACTTGTAAGAAATACGTGTGTTACATCACTGTCGATATGTGTATTGTGAAAAGGTTTTGGCTAAACCATTTCAGGTCATCCAAAACTGAAATATAAAGTATCAGGTGTTTTTTATTCATTCATACCTACAGTATGAAAACATGCGTTGTCGAGGCAAAATTAGCTTATGTGTACTTATACATGCCCAGCTGTTGAAGTTGATGATAAAATTGTGACTTGTGCATGCCCCAGTATATCATGCCTAGCATGTAGGCCTCCACAGATGCTAGCATAGATCGACATTGATTGTAATGTAATGTGTTTTATGATTGATTCTGCATGCCTCTACTTATGAAACTCTTATAAAACTGGTAACATCTGGCGGGTGAAAGTTCATGTTGAAATAATTATGCTGGCATGTTTTGTTCAATTCTGATTCAGAAGAAAGAGATGAATTATTTTTACGCATTTGAGCTGTTCGGTGAGAAACGACAGCAGTAGAAACACCACTTGCTTTGCCCGAACTCTATCAGCTCTCTGGTGGGCTTCTTCGTTCCGACCCATCATATCTGCTCCCTCATAATGAATAGAGGGAATATTGCCCTGAGAAAGAAGGGGCTCTGTGACATAATTCTCTAGGACAGCTGACTTTGTTACTGAAAACGGACGGCCTCGCGTACATCTCAAAAATTCTAAACTCAGAAGAAAATTTCCGGACTGATGTTTTGGCACAGCTGACATGAAACTGTGAAGTTGCAGGAGTGGGTGAGTGAATGATTATGTGAGTACTGGGTGAGTATGTGAGTACTGGGTGATAATGTTTCTGATTCTTTGCAGATGGCGCTACTGTGATGCAGGTCACCCACTGAACTAGGACGCTACTCTCCATTGATGTTTACATTTCGGTACATGATTTAAAACATTTCTCAAGTTTTCATAAGGTGAGATTACAAGCTAGAGATTTTGAATGAAAATCACCTCTGGCAAACCGTGAGTGACTGCCACTGAAAAAACTAGAAACTGTGTTTGCTCTGCACTCTGTGGTGTTATTCTCCATGGAGTAGTCATGTTTCTCACTTAGTGGGGTCTTTTGCTTTACCAGGCATGGACACCACATACAAGGAACCTCAATTTTACCTCTCATTTGAAGGACTGTAAAGAGCTTGTGAAGATTTTACCAAATCCTTGATATTTTAGATCTTCCAACATGGAGAGTAGTATCTCTGGGGTCTACGGAACGGCCAAGCCACAACACAAGAAGGAGAACTACCTCGACGATGTCATCCGTTTCCTGCGTCGGTTGCTAGGTTACTGTCTGTGCGTCGTCACGTGCGGCTGTGTCCCGCCGCCAAATGGACGAATGAATGGTCAGGAATATGAGACGGCGTTGTCGGATACTGAAAGGGAGGCTGTCAATAGCTTGCTGAAATACTTAGACTCGAGTAAGTTCGAAAAGGTTGTCGATTTTAGTGTAGAAACCAAAGAGTATGGTGTTAATTTTAGTTCTATCAAAAAATCAAGTCTGCTGCTTCAAAAACGAGGCACTGTGTAAAGTACATGGAAAACAGTGCTTTGACTTCAGTAATGAAATGATTGACGTCTGACACTTGATCAAAGTGGTACAATGATTATTTCATCTTTTACAGAAGCCTCTGACAACCCAACCATTGACGACGAACGTCTCCGCGCCCTATGTATCCTGACCTACTCAGATAACGTCGAGCTCCAAAGGTCGGCTGCGTTATGTTTTGCCGAAATCTCCGAAAGAAGTAAGACCATTACAGCTGTTGCTAAGCGATCGTTGAGCAGAGTTAAGTGGGTGTATACGCTGTATGACGCGCCCTGGGTTTGCCACCGTGCGGGGTCCGAGGAAGTGACGACTCCTGGTGGCTATGATGGTAGTAGTTCAGGGTCTGATAGCGTATTTGACGACAACGGAGGTACAGTAGGAATCTTATTCGAGGTGGCACCCGGATGTTAGTGTGGTTTTGGGAAACTGCTATCTAGATGTTGAGGCAGGCGGAGTGGTTTGGGGCCGATATTAGGGATGGAATTAGAGTACGGTAGAAAGGTTTCTATTATCTCAGTTGTATACATTGTTCTTGAATGATGGCCGATGTTGGCAGTTTTTGGACAGTTTCAGGTCAGTATTAGAGATGGAATTAGAGATGGCGTAGAAAGGTTTCTCGGTTCGTAGTGGTATATCTTGTTCATAAGATTAGCAAGTGTCGGCAGTTTTTTGGTCATTTCTGTCTCATAGTTAACCTTATAGGCATTTCTGATGACAATTTCTTGTAAATATGTGTCATCCAAAATTCCTCAGTTATACAAAAAATCAGTTTGGTGTTGGTTAGGTACTCATTCAGTGTACTCTTGAATGAAATGCAATTCAGTATCTACCATCAACTTCTTCCTGTGGGCAACCAACTGTCTTCCCTTGAGTTTTTCTTCCAGTCTCAGAAGGGGTTGTTCCGTAATTTTGAACCTGGAAGTTTACCTTATTACAATGTACATGTAGTTAAGGTTGGAAAAACACCCACTGTTCTTCGGTTTTGGATCAGAAATGATGACCCTTCTGTATTAGTAATCGGGTCCCGCCGGTTTCGGTCACTACATTGTCTTTTCATGAATCCCCTACATCTCTAGGGTCATGGTGTTCGATCGTCCTGCTATCGAAATGTTTGGTCAAGCATGCATGAATTCAAAGTTGTGTTAGTGTAAAGCCATGGTCATGGTGCATGAAGTCATGTCTGCTCTAGATGGGCTATCGTCTGACCCAGAGTCATGCTATTCCTCCTGCTGGGCTATTCTGTCTAACCCCAAGGTGAATGTCTGTCACCCATATCCTTCTCCAACTTCTTTGGACTGGTGGATTACATGATACTACCTAATCCAAACCCTGCTTTAGGATTTCCAGTATAAACAACTTATCTTTCCATGGTATGGTGGAAGTAAGTGGATGTTGTTATACGTATCGTGATTATTTGTACGTGTAACTGGAGTTATACGGGGGCAGCGGTAGCGCAGTGGAAGAGAGTCAGCCTCATGATCAGGAGGTCGTGGGTTCGACTCCTGGCCGAGTCACTGCTTAGTTCCCCTGCTGGTCGAGTTCAAGTGAGCACCTTCTGGTTGCTCCTTGAAACCCCTGATTGATTTCTGTGGAGACCGGGGTAATAATATGATATCCCAAAGCGCTTTGAGCGAGAACTATAGTGTCACGGAATTGCGCTGTATAAAAGACTCATTATTGTTATTATTATTACTCTGCTACGAGTATTTATTTGTGCAGATGTAGCTGTTTTATTCATTAAACAGTTTTTATATGATTTGTTGATACATGTTCAACCAATTGGACAATCCTGACAAGCCCTCCCCCTCCTCAATTCCAAACATTATTAGGATTTTGAAACATATTGACGTTTACATGCAAGGACTATCTCTAGACAATATTGGGCAAATGTAATGTAAAGTAGAAGGAAACCGGAGACCCTATGGTGTCGAAGAGAGTCACCCTCTCTATCACAGGAGTGTACCGGGACTGACCAGGAATCAACCTTGGGCGTCAGAGGTGATAGGCACTGATGTTTCCACTGGGCCACTCTGAGATGGCCCTTTCACTGATTCAGCCAATTGGAAATCAATTTCTTAGATTTAACGAATCCATTGTCTCTGCGTCTAACCTATTTCTCTATCTTTCAGTGATGGTACCATTAACTCTAGTCATAATGGAACCTCTCAATGTCCTCCTACAATGTCGAGACACTGAGGTTCTACGTGCCGCGTCTCTGGCCGTTAGCAACTTCGCCTTGGAAGGTTCGGAGCAAAACCGGGCCGTGATTGTTGAGAGCGGATCCATCCTGCTACTCGTGAATCTTTTGTCGTCCAAGAACTATGAAGTGCAATGCAATGTGTGCGGATGCATTACGACTCTAGCAACCGAAGGTAGGTGGCGCTCTTCAAAATCTTGCATTTTCAGTATTTTGCTAGCTGTGGGACGTTCTTCTAAGTGGTTAAGACCACAACCCCAATATAACGTGCATTGCTATAGCTATACCAGACGTGATTTTTCAAGTCATATTACCAGCTCCCATGATCAACTGTTTCCAACTTTTTGCATCATCCTCCCAGATGAAAACAAAGTCGACATCATCGAAGCTGGCGCGTCGAAACCTCTTCTCAATCTGTGCCGATCACCTGACCTCCGTGTTCAACGTAATGCCGTTGGTGCTGTTCTTAATCTGACCCATCTCAGTAAGTATGAATTTTGCCATAGAGGGAGCTGCTTGAGAGATTGCTGCCGATAATATTGAAACAACATCCTGAATTGTTCGTGGCCTTTCCCTGCCAAGTGCTGGGAGGTTTGTGGGACTACTTCGTTGGTGAGATTTGGGCCGGAAATTGACCTTAAAATTGACATGAGTTGGCTGTCATCTTCTGTTTTGTGAGAACCATGTTTACCAGGGCCTCAGCTTCAGAAGCGTTCAAGGTTTTCCCTGCTCCAGTCTCTCTATGGAAATATGCGACAGTGACGTATGATATCCTTAAAATCGCTCTCACGTCCCTTTTCCTTCAGACGCGAATCGCGATGAACTAGTCACATACGGTGCCATCCCCATCCTTGTCGAGGTCCAAACCTCCAAAGACGTAGACGTCCAGTACTACAGCACAGCGGCCCTTAGCAACCTCGGTATGAGCGAGCGACATCGGACGATGATGGTCGCTGTCGGCCATTGCGATGTTGTTCGGCAGCTGATAACGCTTGCGCAATCACCAGTGGAGAAGGTGCGATGTCAGGCGTGTTTGGCGCTGAGAAACCTTGCATGTGACAGTAAGTTTTTTGCTTTCTTAAATATTTGACTAAACTGATAACGCCATTCAATGGAAATCATTATTTTCTCTTTGTCGTGGTGAGTTTTGGTTGAGTTTTTGTTTCAAACTCGCTACAGGTCTTTTGGTGTAAGGAGTGTAACTGCAGCTATTGGTTGTCTTGCAAAACGAGGGGTGAATCTCATATGTAGGCCAAGCTTGATAAAAACATATTGTTGCTCTTTCAGCGGACAACCAACTCATCATAGTCAGATATGACGGTTTACCGGCGCTGAAGAAAGTCTTGGTAGGGAGCTCTGGGGAAACCCTAGCAGCAGTTGCGGCGTGTGTGCGAAATTTATCAGTTCATAAAGCAAACGAGGTAGGTGTTTCTGTCCTGAAATGTTTGTTTGAACCCTTGAAGTTTTGAGAGCTTAGCGGTGTAGTGGTAGGAGGGTCCGGTAGTGATACTGCCTGTGTTGGCCAGTGTCTTCACCAGTGAACCCACAACAGCTTCTGTTTGATTTGGCCGCCCCTCAACTTTGAAATTTTTACCATCTTTGGCATTTCAGGTTGCCATTATCTGTGAATCGTTTTTACCGGAGTTGCAAATGATCCTGATGTCATCAGGGAATCCCGAAGCCAAGAAACACGCCGCAGGAACGATACGAAACCTGTCTGCTGGAGACCATGCCAGGGTAAGTGAAGTGGAAATTATAAAAAAACTTCATCAAGTGTGTTTGTGAAGAGTAGCACCACCGAGAAGTCTCATTATGTTCAGCAATTACATAATCATAGCAAAAAGATCCAAGGTTGCTTTTGTTCGATGCTTTTCATCGACCAAGGTCTGTCTTCGAACAATTTACAACTGATGTATACCCATATTGCTCAATAAAATCGTTTTGACGTTTTGGCCAGTCTCTTCTGGTAAGGTGTTATGGTCAAGATCATGCCATTACAAGACCAACATGTTCGTCTTCATATTTTCAGGTCATTGTGAATACTGGAAACATCGAGACATTATGCATCCTAGTCCTGCGAACACAGACACGACACTCTGGTGCGCAGCTCTCAGTTATCATAGAAACCACTGCCGCGCTTGCCATTTTAGCTGATGAAGGTAGGAGTTTTTCTCCAAAGTTCATGACAGTAGGCAGCCTGTCTGTAGGTTTTCCCGAAGGTCAGACCAAGCTGCTTCATCTCTCCTGTACAGTACGCCGCCAGGTCTCCTTCAGTCTCGGTTTCTTGTCCTATCCGGTGCGGTCAGGGAGTGTGCCTGGTGCTGTTTGACACATGTCCCAGCCAACACCAATGCCATCTTTGAACCGTTATTGTCTTACCCACTGCCCAACCTTGACAGTTCCAACTTGGCCACAGATGTCGCCCTCAGTCCTTAAATCGTTACGCATTCACATCCCATGTCTTTGCCTTGCAGAGGAGGTCAAACATATGATGTTGGAGTACGAAAATGGCAAGGTCATATCAAAACTCATCGACCTTGCCAATAGGTCATCCAATTCGGAATTACGGTACAACTGTGCAGGGACACTTGGGCAAATAGCTGTCATAGGTAGGTCAGGATTATTTGTCTGTTCCCCGTCTTCCTGTCTATTATAGGCTATCCAATTAATCTTTTCCTCAGCCTTTCTGGTCTTGAAACTCACTGTCAAATGAAAAAAATACCAAGAAAAAAATAGTTTGTGGTCCGAAACTAGACCAAAGCTAAATTATGAAATGCCTATCTCATAGAAGCATTGATTACACATCGATTTGTTCTCTAACATTTTAGTTAGATTAAGTATTTTGTGTCTTTCTTGACACTGGGTGGCAACGTTGATCTAATTTTTCTTGCACCCAATGGTCCTAACGGACCCAAAAGTGTACCTGTAGATCTCTGTTGTCAGGCAGTTTCCAAGTACACATGATCAAAACCTCTAATTTCAGCCATCCCCTCTGACCTCATCCAAGCCAACTCAGCCGGCATCTTGTCATACATGACAGACTTCCTCCACAGTGATGACAGCAGTTTCGTTCACATAGCTCTGTGGACCTTGGTGCATTTACTAGACGGTAAGATATATCACGCAATCTTGTCGTGCTTAGGATTATTTGTAAATCTTGCTGTGCAGGGAGAGTTGACTGTTTTCAACCAACAGTCGAGCAGTTGCTCTGCTGTTTGGCATCAGCATACCAATAGACACAAATCTGCTTTCTAAATTTCGGGAGTCCAAATTTCAATTTTATGGATAAGAATGTGGATAAATTTTGTTATTCGGAAAGGCGAGTACTACTCTAATTTCCCAATTTGCAGATTTTCATAGGCTCTACATACTAAAAAAGAAGTAGGCCCCTCTTAGCATTTAGTAATATCCGCAATAATGATATTAGGAGCTGAAGTATCTTATTCATTCCTTCAGATCAAGCATTCCTCAAGACTATTCAGCGGAGTCAGCTACCTAGGCGGTTCACACAACTCAAGGAAAAAGCCCCATCACCAGCAGTTCAGGAACTAGCAGAGACCGTCATCGATAAATTAATTGCGACAGGTCCAGACGATAGCAGTTGAACGACAATGAATCAGTCCAGGCTGTGAATGAGATTTATTGGCCAAGGTCAAAGTCAAAGTAAATCTTGCGCAATCACTGTATCATTTGGTCAAGGTCAATGTAATGTTGCGCAACCTCTCTTGGTGGGTTATGGTCAAGGTCAAGGTCAAAGTTAATGTTGTGCAACCTCTCTTGGTTGGTTAGGGTCAAGGTCATAGTAAACGTTGCCCAACCTCTCTCGGTTGGTTAAGGTCCAGGTCAAGTTAACGTTGAGAAACCTCTCTGTCAAACTTGATGTCAAGGTCAAAGAACTTATCTCAATCGTAGAACTCATAGGGTGTTGATTTTTGAAAATCTCGGCTCTGCGTATGATGAGTAAAAAGAGGTTTAGTGTGGGAAACAAATGGTTTGGCAACATGAAATAGTGGTACAGGACTCGGCTTTACAACTTAAATTCAAGTGTCACATTGTATTGTGCGAGTTTTAGATTGTGTGCGTCAATTCAGAAGCATATTCCTGTTGTAAACAAAGATATTTTTTATTGGAAACGTGTTAAGAATAGGTGGGGGTAGTTTTTAGTCAGATTTAAAATGCGACTAGTGTTAGTTATTTTGCTTTTTTTTCTGGAGAATGTTGGATATCGAGGAGAAGCTCTTTTTCTAAGTGCAATGTACATGGTTGTACTACTGTATTGGTCTGCGAACACGGGACCATGGAAAATGATGTTACGTCACGGATAGCACTAACGTTTTGCCGTCCCTCGTCGCGTGTTAGCCGTCCAATGACATCACGATTGTATTAAAACTAGAAATTACTCTTGCCAAACGGCTGAATTGCAACTTTTAATCACCACTTTAGAACTTATAAGCAACAACAAATTTTCTTCTTTTATTGATTTTGTTACTATTCATCTTTGCAGAAAATGTTGAATGATTCAAATGCTAATCCAAGATGTGTAAATTCCAACGAAATGTACAATTGTCTTTCAATGCACTTTTTTGTCACTGCTTTTTTGTCAATGCCAAATGTTTGCACCTCTTTTAAATTCAATTTTTTAATCATGAAACAGGAAAATGACGAATATATTCAAGTGGAAAGTCACCTGCTCCTTTAACACCTTCAGCGCCGAACCACGTGGATGTACGTGGCCCAAATCCCCCTCTTTGAGCTGGTTATCGGAGTCTCATGGACTTCATGAAAGAACTACGCCATCGCCATCTTCAGGGCAAGGTAGGAACTGAAAAGACCATACCGTGCCCTGAAGATGGCGATGGTGTAGTTCAGATTTTTAAAGAGACAAGACCACTAATGAATATTCATAGGTTGGAGGGTCCAGGCCTATCTATTAGACGAGTGCATGTTTTTTACTCTCAAGTACATATTTGGAGAGGTATTGAAAAAATATTTGTTGTGGCAAGTCTACAGATATAAAGAAATTATTTGATGAAAAAATTAATTTCGAATTTTGCTAATTGGGTAATAGGGGGCGTGTTTTGAGTTTTTTCTGCCAGTTGGCTGAAAAGAGTGGAAATATCAAAGTCTGTCTAATTTGTCGATTAAAAAAAAATTTCCGTGGTCAATCACCATTTTATTTTTCACCATTTACTTGCCCGACTGTCCGGAATAACATAATCTAAATTTCAGATTCACAACACCACGCGTTCTTTGATGCGTCGCGGTCAAACATTGACAATTTAACTGCTAAAAGGCTTAAAAAATCAATTGTGGTCTTGTCTCTAAATGACCATGAAGGAACTACGCCATCTTCAGGGTAAGGTAGGAACTGAAGTCTTTTCAGTTCCTACTTTGCCCTGAAGATGGCGTTTTCAGTTCCTACCTTGCCCTGAAGATGGCAACGGTGTAGTTCTTTCAGGAAGTCGATGAGATTCCGATAACCAGCTCAAAGGGGAGGGGATTTGGGCCACGTGGATCTACGTGGTTCGGCGCTGAAGGTGTTCATCAGCTTTCGTGAAATTCTGGATTTTGCTTGTACTGTGCTTAGCAACAATCTTTGAATTAGGATGAATTGGCATAAGTGATAATCATAATTTTCTTATCATTTTGTATCATGCAGTGATGATAGTACACGCGTACATGTATATTCGATCTCAGGAGCATAGTCATTGGCATGTTGTGTGTATTATACTCTATTTGCATAATTATGTTAATTCCAATCTTTTTATGCAAATGTCTGTTAATTCCAATCAATCATATGCAAATGTGCCTTACAGTGTATGATAAATAATGTCAGCCCTCGATCAGAGGAGTGCAATCTCACTTTGTTGTGAAAATTCAAAAGTGCCTTAGAATCTTACGGAAGTATTTATTAAAATCAGTCATGTATAGGTCATGCAGTGACCAATGTAAACCATGTACCCCCCTCCATTCTGAGAAATTGACTTTAATAGTTTCATATTTTTTTACTATCTTCTCAATCTTTCTCCATCTTTTTTTCTTTCTATTGTTTTGTGTATTTTTTACGTACTTTGCATAAAATCAACCAACATTACATTTCAATCTGGGTGCTTCAGAATGCAATCCATTCAGCTGAAACTTTAAAAAGATTTTGTAGAATGTCTGCAGTCATCATGACAGAATCTCAAATCTTATCGAACAATGCAGCAGACCCTCTCCATTAAGGACAGAAATCCTTAGGACAAGGAATTCCTGTCCTTAATAAAGAGGTGTCCTGATTGTAGGGAAATTACGATTTCGGGACCAAACTCGGTTTCATCTCATTTGGGAGGCCTGAACTGGATGTGTTCACTTTGGGATGTATCCCTGCAGCGCCCCCTATGCAGGAACACCAAACTTTACCTCAGCGATGACCAGCAGCAGTGGTGTTCCTCCTTCTTTAATGTCCATCATTTTTATCACCCATGTCATTAAACCAGATTAACTTTCAAGCCTTAAATGTACACTATTATATTAACAAGAGGATTACATGATGTGTTGCAATAAATTTATCAAATAAAAGAGAAATATTCTGTTGACTTCATTTTCTTCTAGAACACCAGAACATGGTAGACACTCGGGCAAAGAACCAATCACGACTTTCATAGTACGTGTATATCATTACAGAAGTAAGCTCCTGTGTAGAAGGTTGTGATGGCTCTTGAGCGGTTTGACAGTAATATCCATTTCACTCTGACACACTGAACTCTATCAATATTTTCAAAATGACTTAACACAACTCGGCACTCTTACAAACAATAATTTATTCTTCAGAAAACGTATAAACAATGATGCGGTTTGAAAATATGGACAGAGTATAGAGCAGATAGAATACTTTGAAATAAAAATACATGGTTTCAGGTGGAGCTAAAAGGTGGCACTGCAGGTATGATAAGGATCCGTTTGAACACTGGACAATCTTTGTGCTAAACCAACCAAAGGTTTCTACAAATGGTGCCTGACATGATTCCTTTAAATACGTCCATACAGTATCAATTTTACAACGAAATATCCACTTGGACCGAACCCGTTCACATAACAGAATGATAGACTTGAGACAGAAACTTGAATAGAATTAAGTATTTTCAAAACCTTTTAAAATGAACCCTTTTAGTACTGCACTTCACTCCGGACGCAGTGGACTGACCTCGTCCCTCAACCTAGGGAGATCCAATTAGGATGTCGCAATGGACTGCCCCGGGACAGGTAGGTTCGTACCATTATGTACATCGACAGCTGATCAGAGCTCAGTAACTTCGCCTGACGTCATCAAGTCAGAAACGCACGTGTTGTTAGTCAGTAAACAAGATCAGCGATGCACATAGACAAATGTTGCGAGTTCGAATCTCGGAAGGACCCAAAAAATTATGCACTTTTTGTTTTTATTGCTTTTTTTTCATTTACTTAATCATTTTAATAATAAATTTCTCTTCGGAAATTTGGTCTATTGTACACAATGGTACGAATCTACCTTTAAAAAAAACTCGCCCCCGGGGCTCGGGAGTCTATATAAACCGAACGTACAACGGAAAAACTCCTTAGCGAATACCCCTGTTGGCAGGAGCCCTGCTCTTCTAGGACATTGACAGTGATTTCAGTTGCAAAGTGTCTGACCCAAGGACCCGCCAAGGATGATGCAATGTCGCCGGAAGATCATTTCAAGTCAGTTCTCGTGAGTCTTCGATGTCATAGACTCAAAGTGACTCCGTATCAACTTGGAATAAGAGTGGTGGTCCGGACGCCAGTAACCTCTTTAAATCCCCCGTTTTTTCAAGAACAAACACCAATTGAGACAAACCATATGTGTTTCCCCTTACTTGTCTTCGGTACTAAAAGGGTTAATTTTCAATGATTGCCTTCCGCGTGCTTAATAACTAGGTCGAATGATCTGTATAGTCATCCATATTCTGAGGAGCCATTTTAAAAGAGTTGGCCCCCTACGACCTTGTGTGACTTGACCTCCGCCCAAGATTATTTCAACAGATGACGAAGTCTCTTCTTTTGACATTTTAAAAATCCCACAAAATAAAACCATGGTTACCATGGTTACCTACCCATAAATATTTTTGTGACCACCGGTTAAAACTTCAGATAAATATGTAAATTATAGTTTCTACGACATGCAGTAGTCATTACGGTAACTGTGTTTGTGCCAAGCACTATAGTCCCTTTAATTCAACACTTTATTTCAACACGGTATTTATAGCATTTTGATATGTCGCTGATATATTATTATGTACATATCTATACAATACTTCAACCACGAGTAACAATTTTAACATGTTTGCATAAAAATAAAACTATGGGCGGTTATTTCCGCATAAATAGAGGTTGTCTCAAATAAACATTTTATGTCGTGTTATGACTCGAATAGACGTTTGGTGGCGCTCGTTTTAACGGAGACGTACCTGAAATAAACATATTGTGTCGTATCTCAAATAGACATACACTCAAATAGACGTTTGGTGGCGCTCGTATCTCAAATAAAGCGCCACCAAACGTCTATTTGAGTGTATGTCTATTTGAAAAGCGCCACCAAACGTCTATTTGAGTTATACACAAAAATCAGAAAACACGACAATATGTTTATTTGAGATACGAGCGCCACCAAACGTCTATTTTAGTGTATGTCTATTTGAAAAGCGCCACCAAACGTCTATTCGAGTCATAACACGACATAAAATGTCTATTTGAGACAACCTCTATTTATGCGGAAATAACCGCCCATATAAAACCCAGTGCCTTACAGGAGTTTAAAAGCGAAGTCCCCACCTAAATCAATAACCATAATAATCCCAATGTCCTTGTGAGGAAAACAACACCCGGCTTAAGGGCATTTAAGGTTAATGCAAAGTTCTCCAAGCAGAAATTTAAAGCAGATCGAAGAATATTCTCTCTGCCAACACAGACTTCCATTATACCATGTGGTCCAGATGTGTCACAGGCGTGCGATGATATCAAAATCAGCAGATCCTTTAAGTGATCGACCATTCACCACAAAACGTACAGAAAACACAATATATAACACATTGGACATTAAAGGGTAATTTGTGTAGAATAATAAGGTTGTGTAGGCCTATGCCAATTAGTTCTGCATGGGCTCACCAATCACCAAGATTTTGGTATCTTCAAGCACCTGTGTGATCTATCCTCCATGAATCGGAGAGTAGCGGATCAAAAATGGTGGCCTGTATTGGCATTGTAATACGCAACTGTACGGTAGACCAGTTTCTACCACTACTCTCAAAGCCACACCGGACAGCATTCTTTTGATTTAAGACATTTATACTTGACTTGAGACCATATTCTTTCCGATCCGAAATAGTCCATCTAGGTAACAACTATTGTTGTTCGGAGAGCCCTTAAATACTAACATTAGAGGTCCCATTGTCGCTTTTTCATCATTATTTTGGCACATTATGAAATTTCTTTCGTATTTTGTATTTATTTTATCTTACTCGTTGATCGCTGACGGTCACCGAGGCTAAATACTACACAATTCAACAGGCTGCTGTTATCATAAGCTCATAAGACTTAACCAATTCAATATCGCCAGAGTATTTTTTATATTACCCATCTGATAAAACTTTTTTACCGTTACCATGATAACCATTCTGAACAGTATCATTCTAACAATCCCTATTCAACAGTATTGTGTTACCATAGCAACTATTATAAGCAACATTAAACCAAAGTAACCAACCTGTTGCCATGGTAACTATCATGTGACCTTGACGATAACTAGATACTGTGATGGTGAAGAGAATTTCTTACACAAAAACGTGTCTGTATTTACACCACGTGCTGACCTTTATATATCATCTTTGATTATAATCAAATTTTGAAAATACGAACTCCAAACCACAGCAATACACTCTCAAAACAGACTGTACATGTATGTCGACATAATTCAAGTTGATATAAAGCAGAACCGAAAATGTTCTCGATTTTTAATCAGGCAATTGAGTAACAATAATAATATTAACCTGGATATTTTATTTAAGGGGTTTCATTCTAAAACAAACTATAGAGGGTGTTTTATGTCAGAAAAATAACACATCACAGCAGGGAGCAGAGATTTCTGTTGCATCAATGTGCGATAACTCTCGCATGGGACACAAATATCCTGGTCGCAGGTGCCACCAATGAGAATTGGTAATTGCTGTGAACTGGGATAATTATTGAACTGGTATTACTCACAGACAGCTCGATACTTGCTGGACCAAAAGGTTCAACCTCGTCCCGAACTTTAATAGGATCAGTAGGCCTACATGTACATGTAACATAGATAAAGCTCCTCTTCGGACGAAGTTGAACACCAGAGATCACATGACTACAGCAGAAATATCACTATCGTCAGACAATAGACGAGGCAAAATATTCTCCCGCGAAAACTAGGCGCAACATTCACAAACTTCTGAGCTCTAATGTTGATGCTTGTGATATGTGCCGCCGAATCGGTCTCGGTCTCGTTAAAAACAATATCGGCCATGTTCGGCGGATTGAGGAATGTCTGTGTGTCAT
Source organism: Lineus longissimus (assembly GCF_910592395.1). Taxonomy (NCBI): domain Eukaryota; kingdom Metazoa; phylum Nemertea; class Pilidiophora; order Heteronemertea; family Lineidae; genus Lineus; species Lineus longissimus. The sequence continues at coordinate 1,899,733 of NC_088326.1, forward strand.
TGTTACCCGTATGTCAGCTAATCACCATGCACTGTATCGATTTGATATAACCTTTACCCTCCTCTTCTGTCCTCCACTCGTGGATTTTGCTCGTGTTTCTTAGTAGTATTCTTTGGCCTTGACTAAGATGACAACTTGCTTGACTGACCTGGAAAGAGATAGAAAGCACGGTCAAGATTACCGCCTTGACCTTATGTCATACTCCTCAACGACCTTGAGATTGTGACCTTGGTCCAACAACCTTGAGATCATGACCTTGGTACAGACATCTCATCCTCCTTAAGAATGTGACCTTGGTCTATACACATACATGTACTTAATTCGCAACCAACCTTCATGTGCTGACCTTAGGCAGTCAGCTACATGACCTTGAGATTGTGACCTTGGTCCAACAACCTTGAGATTGCGACATTGGTCCACAATACTCTTAGTTACCTGGCATCTTTGAGTTGGTGACCTTGGTCAACAATTACCACAACACAATATCAAGATAGCTCTCATCTTTAAAGGTACCTCCATTAAAGTGATCGAGCCTATAATTTTTAAACTATCAAATGGCAAATATCTTATACTCACAAATGCACTCCAGAGTGTTTCTTCAATCCCCTGAGCTAACAGGAGGTGATTACATAATGCTGCTAGATCATTACGCCCCTTTGTTTCCCCGCATTCCCGCTTGGCGGCGCCAAGACCAGGCATGTAGGTGAAGCTCAGCCGGAGGCCATCGACTCTGGAAAAGAAAAAGACGGAAATCGTAATTTTAACTCACTGTTCGCGTGTTACTGTTCAAAATTTGATACTGTGCAGCCAAATATTTTTGCTACTCACTTGATATCAGTACATGACCACGTTCTGGATGGAAATAGACCAGGTTTGTGTTCGCCACAGGTGACATTGCGCCCAAAGAGGATGGTCGAGCTTGGAAAGGATTTGTCTACAAAGATAAGAAATGAGAAAAGGGTAAAGAATTATTATGATTCTTTTAAAAGTTACATAGCAAATCGCTCTGAGCTTGGCAGGTGGAGACGACTGTTGTTCATATCACTGTTGTCTGCCTTTTGTAGAATCTGGGTCAACAATTTCTTCCGTTATCTTCTCGTGTCTTCTTCTGTGCGACATGCCCCTCTCTTTAGTGTCACGGGTCACAATTTGTCTTTGGCCAGGATCTGACACAATGAAATGGCCAGAGGTTCACCACATTTTTCACAATACAAACAAGAACAGTTCTACGATAATTGTCATTTTCTTCTCTGAAGACTTTCATCGTATCACCCACCCGTATATAGAAAAAGATGAGAAAATAGCAAATCCCGCAAACTAGAGCATTAATTCTCAGAAAAGACCAGACAAAGGTTACGGCGAATGACAAAGGCCTTTGCCTCCGATACAAAGGAGGAGCATTTTGTCCTCATCAAAGTAGATCGTGGGTTTAATCAGGGAACAGCAGCCGCCCAAGACAATGTAATAATCCGTCTGATCAGTTAAGGGACAACTTGGGCGGATGATGACCCTGCTGCTGGCCACCCTCCCCCCCCGGAATTGCTGCCGCTTACGGTCTATGATTAGTTGAAGACCACCTATTACATGCCAGATTGCGGAATAATAAATGGTTATCGTGGTTTTGTAATTGGTATGATCAGCTTCTGTGGCCGACCATTTGCGCACTCTGTAGTTTCTGCACGACTTGGTAATCTGGTGCCGTTTGCGGAATCTCCTCTGAGGATCATTGAGAACTGACGAGATCTTTTTTTGCCTATTCATATACTGGTAATTTTGCAGAAGTTGCAAAGGCTGCTGATCTTTCAAACTACAGTGAAACCTCCTTTACCGGACACATCACTTAACAAGACACCCTCTCTATTAGGCTTACCGATTTTGGTCCCAATAGGGCGGGTTCGATACCAATAAACTTCTGTAATCAGGACACCTCTCTAATAAGGACAGCATTTGTCAGTCCAAGCGTGTTGCTACTAGAGAGGATGTCCTGTAATACAATGAAAGTTGGTCAAAGTTACCAACTCTGTTCTGCCTACTCATTTGGCTGCACACAGTGTAACAGTCGGAACACTAATTCTTGTTACCCCAAATTTGTGATTAGCTCATCAAAGATTTATCACACAGCGATACTGTGATGTAAAAACACCACAATAACTCAACGAAATAGCGTCGAGATCCAAAACGCTGCTGTATTTAGCTCCGTCTCGTTTGGTTTATCGTAGTTTTATTGGTCGCTTGAGACGGCCTCCGCACTCGGGGATCGTAGATTAATGGTTGGCTGTGATGTTGCATTTCTATTGCCCGTTAGATGTTGGTTTATGATCCGGTAAATCGGTGTAGTTCGTGCTCAGTTACCTTCGAAAGAAAAATTAGCCCTGCCGAAATCATTCGGTCGACAGTAGAACCTCCCTTAGCGGACACCTCTGCCAGGCGGACACCTCTACATTACGGACACTAATCATTTCATACCCACAAATAACCCAATCATTCGCACGCATCTTCCCTCTTCCCGTTTCCGGACCAGTTTCATTTTTGGAATTCACTTCCTAACGAGATTCTAAATTGTTCGCAACCCAACGAAGACCCATTAAAATGATGAGAGGAGCCATTAAAATGATTAAACTATACAATCTCTCATCAACATCTGCCGACTGCGCAGCAGGCAGCCACAAGCTTCCCCCAGCCAACCCGGCCTATATATGTCGTGGGCTAGGTCCTGAATATGACTCGGTGACAGCAACCTTTTCCATCTCCTAACAGTGACTGGGCGTAAGACAGGTAGGACATTCGCTGGTGACCTGGGCGTCTCCTGCCTAGACTCCCCGGGCAGCCCATCGCGTACTCCTTAGGGTGAAGAACGAGGTCGGTCCACTGCGCCCGGCCCGGAGTGTACTTCTGCCATGCGTTGGCTGGCATCGGACGTACAATATGACTGCTTCGTTACAATCTACAATCTCTAAATATGACACTACGGTAATTGGAAAAGAGTTTCAAGGACACGTTCCTTCGGTGTTTGTAATGTAATACTAAGGATCGGATGCTGTCCGACTTCATTAATTTCATTAGTTTATTTTTCCCTTTGACATGAAATGCACTGAAAATCTGGTGAAAATTGACATTTAGAGGCATGCGGCCGTATGTTCCAAATTTTTAAATTCCGAATTGCGTAAATTACCAGTGAGCGGTTCTGAGGTGTCAGAAATGTACACTATTCGTTCAATATTAGATCTATAAACCATATTAGACTATTGTTATGTGAAGTAGGAGGAAACCAGCACCCCTCGATGAGGAAACGTACGCATGCTGAGAGAGTCGCCCCTGCCTGACTTTAACATGATTGTATACCTGGAACAACCGGAAATAGAATCGAGGACATCATAGGTGAGAGGCGTTGATTACTCCGACAACCTAAGACCTACTTATAACAAGTCCTACATCTTTCGTTAAAAGGCATCACCTGATATCTTGTTTGTTTCATCAGATGATATATCAAGGTGGAATTGTTTTATTTCTTAGCGAGATCCGTTAACCTTAAAGGTCGTGCTACTCTGATCTTTCAATGATGAGCTGCCAGTACGACATTGAGAGACAATACGGCTAATTTGCTACGATTTTCTCCACGGATCAGCCTGGCCCTGGGTTCTCTGATCTAAATGCGAGGAAATAACGGGGTAATTACACGCCAAGATTGCGTTAAACGCTACGTGAAATAGGAGAAGGCAAATTAAGTGTTAGGAGTGGGCTTTCGTTGGTTTTCTTTTATATTTATAAAGAGCGACAGCTTGCTTCATATAAGCGCTATTGGGTGGCAAGGTGGTCGATTACATGGAAAATCTGACTCGATCAAACCAGAAAAAGTGGCAACTTCTTACAAAAGCTACGTTTTCTGACAAAAAGTTATCGCTTTGTGCCATAAGGTTTTGATCATGAGAATTAAGGTATACTTTCCAAAGATGTGAGGTCTTTTTATGTTATGGAGAACCTCGTTCTGTGTGATTAGTATTATTGGAGGGGTGGAGTAACAGGATCTGTCTATTAATGAAGCTAACATAAAAACGCATTTACGTTATAGCTTCCTTATTGGATACAGTGGGACTAGGCTGGTGCAGAAGGGTTAACGCGGCCAACTTTGGTTGACTAATATGCACGGTAAGGACACTTGGTCGTGTTTGATTCACTACTAAATATATTCCTCGTACAAACGTGAATTGTTCTGACGTAGTTTGAGATGGGAGAGACCCCTAGTGGCGGCTTTGTGTTACTATAACTGCGCTATTACCCATGCTGCTTTGCAATGTCGACATTTCAATTTTTGACGAGATTGATCTATAATATTTATAACGGGACATCGGGACAAGTTCCCCCTTCTCCCTCCCCTTTGCTTCCGTAAACAATGTAGTTTTTTATCCAGCAAAACCTAGGTTAAACTCACTATGCATTGGCAGTATATGCACTATAGATAACTCGGGCAAAGCTACGTTGGAACAGACATCAGCCCGCTTCTTAAGTTCTTTTCAAAGCATGTTGGGTCATATTCACTGTACATTCGCAGCACAACATTAGTAAAGAACTCAGGCAATCTCAGCTTGAAACAGACAACGACATGCAAAAGCCGAATTAAGATTTACCCATTACTGTCTTAGTGACTGAGTCATTCTTATAGAGCTTACTCTAATTGGCGCTTAGAGTCATGTCCTCCTGTCAGGAGCAGGGACGCTGCCGTTGAGCCGACTTAAGAAAAGCTACCATCCGAGTGACATATTTATTCCAAGGGCAGACCGGCACAATTGTATCTTTTTTACCATAAGAACACAAATGATAGCTGAATAACATTTTCTGAAAGGAGTCTTTTCCAAGCATGCAAATACGGTAAAAGGCATGCACCCTTGCTTAGAATTTGAAAATTGAACTTGAATTTGAAAGTCCCAAGGCAGAGTTAATATCTTGTTCTTCAAAACTGAAAAAAACCCAGTTTACTCTGATGCCGAACGGCAGTTGTGTGTGTGTCATGATTTTTATAAAAACAACCGCCAACAAAATCAACAGATGGCGTTGGACTCTCAGCGCTTAGAGCGCTTGAAGATGAATCGGATTTAGTCCTATAGAAGTCTCATCATCATCTCATTGGTCTCTTGATCTTCTTCACCAACCATAGAGAAAATAATCCAAAATTATCCGAGTCATCTTTTAATGGCGACAAAATTGCCTTTCGCGACGGAGGATGCAACTGAAGGAGACGCTATTATCGATCATTACTACCGGAGGAGTCGGATACCCCCTTTGATTTAGTTTCCTCTATCGCCATTTTGTATAGCTTCAATCTCCCCGACCTTTGGATGGATTTTATTTGGTTGCAGGCATGAGTGTCAGATCTCTGACTGTGCTATTTAGCAATATGTCGGCCGGAAAGGAGTAACATTTTGACCAGGATGTCATCATTTAGCTCCACGGGTATGAGAAACAAGAAGATATTTTAAAGTTTAGTGCTATTTAGTGATATTCTCAGATATTCGGCCGGAAATGAGCGACATTTTGACCAGGATGACATCGTTTAGCTGCATGGGGATGAGAAATAAGGAGATATATAAAGTTGAGAACTATTTTAGAATTCGTGTCATCACTTGATAGAGAGACTTCGCCCGCCCCTACCTCGAATTAGACATGGAAGGGACAAACCACATCTTTTGCCACAATGAGGCAAAATGCGGCCAACATGAGTAAATAACTAGCTTCAGGGGCATATTTGCCTCTAGTTTCAGAAGCTGTCTAGTCTGAAAACCTGATTTTCCTGCTGAGCAGAAAAACTGATATTGGCAATGACAATCCAACAAAAACCCTTGTTCCTAAAACTGATTTCATCATTGATACGTGTTGCAATTCGACAACCGCTACGAGACAATAGCTCTATCCTGGGGGTTATTCTCGAAGAAGAATAAGCTGCGCTGTACGTTCTCTTTAGAGCTGACACGCCTAGGAATGAACCTTTTGATACAACAGACGGAATTGATTAATAAATTTAGCACAAAACTTGCAAATTAAAGTTGTCGTTTTACTCAGAAAAGCAATTCACGAAGTTGTTTCTCTTGTGAGTGAGTTGTCATGGTGTTGCACAATTCATAAAACGTTCAAAACGATTTCCCAGGTGACGACATTTTAATTTCAAATATTGTGAAAAAAAGTCGACGAACGCGGCTCTAAAGAGATCCGAAGCTTTTATCTTAATTCGTAGAAGGAAATGTCGTAACCCAGGAAATCATCTGAAAGATCCATTAACTGTGACTCCTTGTAATTACTTCTTAAAGGCCAGCCCTGTTCGTTCAAAAGTTTAAAATGTGAATTTGAAATTTACTTCAAAAAATTTGTCCAAAATAGCTACAGCGAGGTCGCGTACTTGTCACAACTAGTGGTTTTCGATCCTGTCGTTGCTAGCCGGTCGCAGCCAACCATGTGGCCGTGCACGAATTGAGCACAGTAAGTTTCGACACGTACGAAGCAGTATCCTTTTCTACTGAGACGGGAGATTGCGTCTTGTGACGGTGGCAAAGATGACGGGTCACAACCAATCATTGATCATCCCCCTGAGATTCCGGTTTTCGATACTCCTATCTCGTGTTCAATTTGAAATATCGAGAGGCGGGGTAGGCCTTTATCAAAAACCACTGGTGCCAGGAAGTTGATCCCGGCATCATGCTGAAACCTTTGCTGGTTGCACTCTGAATGACGCTGACCAAGCCGCAACACGACATTCCACATTCGGCAGGCAAGCTAGGATCCCTCAACGGCAAGTTTTCGCCAAAACGAGCTATTTGACCGGACTCCAACCGATTCCATACATTTCCACCAAACCCGTGACCAGTTTCAAGACCCGCGTGCTCGACGTACATAACGACAAAGCCTCTCATTGGCCAATGGGGATTCAGCAATCATCGTAAATTCCCTCAACCCGCTGTGAAAATACTGAGCACTGCCCGATATTAACAGCACTGCTCAGAATACAGCCACTCCCAATGGGAATTTGATCGATAAACCCATTTCCTTGACTGGCATGAAGGAAGACACCGGTTGCATTTTGTCGCAGCGCATTAATCTTTTTATCTTATTGATGGGAGATATTGGTTATGTCACGTAACACCAGTTTTTTCAGTGGATGGCAATCTCATCCGTTCTGTAGTGGTTGCTGACCCTGTGACCTAGTTTGTGAAACCCATCAATATCCCCTTTACCTCATCAAAGGCAACGACAAAGATCATCTAACTCCCCTTGAGACTCACGATATCATATTTAATTCGGAAACGAAGCCTAAGAAATGACCCGTATCTTCTTACTCCCCCCCTTCAAGTAACCAATCATATCCTATGTATATGAAGCCAAAGGAGTGTACATTTACTCTAAATCACGTTTGGTCGTTACGGCGTGTTCGGCCTTCGCATCAAGTTGCAATTTTCCTGGGCAATAACACCAATGCGCTGAATCAATCAGGAAACTGCTGAAAAACAATAGCCAATCAGTGAGCTAGTATAAAAATTCAAATTGTCATCGAGGCGCGGTTGTATTGAAACATATTTCCCAATATGCACCTGGAAGTTGTAATCGGTAGACGGTAATGGAACGGAACAAATATCGGAAATCTTTGACAGGAAAGGCAGTGATGGACGCTCTGTATTTTTCTAGTAAGCGTCAATGAGGCTAACAGGATGTGCGGAAATGCTGATTTTTTTCAGAGGGATGTGCGCAGTTTGTGGTTGCCACTTTAATGGAGGGCTTACGCCGGCAAGAAATTACAGTCAGACAAAAATTAATCTGAAAATCCCACTCTTGTGAAAGAGAGGGCGACTCTCTTCAACAGTGTAGGTTTCCTCCGGGGTCTCCGGTTTCCTTCTAGTTACATTACAATCGTCCTGTATTGTTTACAGAGCAAACAATGTCCGAGTTGACGCTCAGCCCTCACCTCAATATTTTTTCTAATTTTCTGTAGAGCTCAAAAATTTATTCAGTTAGATTCTGTAATGGTTTTAAACATCCATTATATCATGCACTCTCGCCAGAAAAGTAATCTCTCTCTGTTCCCGGGCACTGCAAATATTAAAATATTAATAACCCGGTGGGTTTCTAAAACAGATTGAGATGGCTGAGAAAACAGAACGTGATTGAATGACATTTGCGGGAACCTACAAAAAATTTCAATCAAAATCCTCCATGCAACTGTAGAATATGCACACAAGACACTCTAGTTACAAAATCGATGAAAATCGATGCTTCAGCAGAGCAACACTATAGACGAAAAGTCACAGAATATTACAATGTATGTGCATATCATTTACAACACTGTTCAGATTTTGTTTCCTGAGCCACTGGTAGATATACACGGAACATGACTGGCCTCGGCCTTTAAAGGGGTACGCCGTGTCCAGGAAAATAGAAATGCAATGGAATGCACTATGCCGTAGTGCAATTATTATGCACGCGTCATTGCTGTGACTTGGTGACGCAATATTGGAGTTTTTCAAATTTATTATAAAGTTCAAATCTTTAAAGATCGGCGTTGGTCTTTTATGAAAACACTCATTGAGAATGGGAAGCATAATATATGTTAGACAGACTGAATAGCTTCTAATCTAAAAAAATCTCTTCCCTGAAAACAAATCCCTTCTTGTTCTAGTTTATCGCTTTGATTAAGCTTTTCCCAGCACCCCCAGGATCAAAAACTGGAGCATAAATACCCTCCCGACATGAAATTATGAGAAAATGAAATCCCCACTGTATTCCCGTAGGAAAACGACGCACGTAATACCCATACATCATAAATGGACGTGTCGGAGCCAAAATGGATAGCTATCGCACAAATCATACAAATTGCCTAGCACTCTGGATTTTGGCCACTTTTTCACTTCAAATTGGCATGGCGTTTATTTGGCGGAATATTTGCGACTTTGAGACGCCTGTATTGTTACTGTGCAGTAAACATGTGCCCGCCACCAGTAGCCTAAATGCATTGTACACTTTATACATGCTTCCCGAAATTGGTGGCTTGCATTGGAACTAACTTTTTCCCCCTTGACGGTCATTAAAGGCATTCAAGTGTGTTGGTCAACCATGACTATCTCCTTTGTCCCTCCACCATATGGCCTAGTTTCCCCTTTATATGACATCACTATTTCGGACACTCAGCGCCCCATTTCTGGAAAGGTGTATAGAGTTCACGTTTTCACATGTAACGTGTCACAATTCACTTTTCAAGCGTGATATGAAGAACGAACAAGTCATTTCCAAAGAGCGGGCTCCATACGATTCACGATGTCACTTTTCACCCTCACGTCGTGTTTTCAAGCCTAATTTAGTCACTTGTCGTAAATCACTTGTCACAAGTTAAAACTTGTGACAAGTGAATCATGACAAGTGACAACGTGAATCTATAATACCTCCATTTTCCCACCTTTCAAACAATGCAATGACATTGCTCAGTTCCCAGAAAATAAACGCACATCAATTGGGGGGGGGGGGGGGGGGCTACGCTGGAAGTTCAGTATGCCATTTTCCCACATCTCTGCACACGTATGAAGGACACGTGTTTCCCACAGGAATCAAGTAGGCCCTTGTACTCATGATCGCACTCAAGTAGTCGCCATGTGCGGCAACAATAGGAACATCGCATTACCCAAGATGCACCTGTAGATCAAGTACTTTCAAATTGTAGCCGGAAGGTTCAAGAGGTACACGCTGCCATACACATGCCGTAGTTGCAGTAATAATCCATGGGAATTTGCTGAATTTTGGTATTTTAGGATTTGTATATATCTCTACACAACGGGATTGCTGAAATATTTAGTCAGTACGCATTTACACAATTTCAAATTTTCAAATTCAGATTCGCAGGTTTACATGGCAGCTGTTGGTTGGAACTAGGGGATATGAGGTTGTGAATTTACAGAAATAGGAAAGGTATATCGGGTAATGCATCAATGTTTCTTTCTTATTTCGCACCAATTGGTACCCTGAGCGTTGTCAAACAATCGAAGAGTGCTTTACAAATGTATCGTAAACCGTCACAGCAAAATCTAGCGCAAATCGTACAGAAGATGAGCCTATGTAACATCAGGAGATATTGGAAGGAATTGACGTACTCAGATTTCGCACAAGGCGGGCAAACGTGAAACAAACAATCTGCATACCCGTCTTAACCTGCCAAGGTCAAAGCAGCATGTAAAATGGTTATGCTGCGACAGACCACATATGTGACCCGTTCCAGCAAAACCAGGCGCATGTCGCACAGAAGATGAGCCTAAATGACACCAGGAGATAATGGAAGAAATTGATGTGCTCATATTTCACAAAAGGCAGACAATAGAGAATTGATCAAACAGTCCGTCTCAAGCTGCCAAGCTCAGAGCGACATGCGCCTGGTTTTGCTGTGACGGGTCACAATATTGATTATTATCAACAATACGTGAAAATGTGCAATTAGATGATGTTATAAAGGTGTGGAGCGAATACTGCTTGCAGACAAAAGACAATTTGGAGGAGGAAGAAATACAAGTGACACAAGAGGAATCGGTAGAGGAAGCTTGGCTACACTCCACTTCCACAACCCATACAAACACGAGTAGGATGCTAGAATTACCCGCCAGTGGGAAACAGGACTCACAAGTCCCACTCAAACAAGGCACAATTGCCTCGTTTATTCAAGACATGGTTGTCCATACGTATTCATTAGAAACTCTGCCATGAAAGCACGGTGTCCAATCGATGAATATACTGGTGACGGGCCACAACAGACTCGCCCGAATCCGTCTCTATCTCAAACCGTTTTATAGGGGTATTATGCATCAGTTCTCCTAAAACTTTATTGGAAAAACCGAGAAACTATCTTTCTTTACTGGAAAATCAGAAAGAAAGTGATAAAATTCGTGAAAATCAAAATTTTTTCATATATATTATTTTCGGGAACGTAAAACATGGTGGTGTGAAAATGTTGCTGTTCACAGTATAGAAGAAAAGAATTGTCTTCGGCAGCAGTTGTCATGGAATCAGCACGACGTCACACAGAATAACCCGACGACAATGGTGACTGGCCACTCTCGAGATGCTGTCCAAAAACTGTCCTTAGCCCATTGGCAACATGAAGCAATCGGGTTCCCTTTCTTACCCATTGTCATTTCCATGTCATCATGCATCGGTACACAAAAAAGGCAACTAGAATTACTAAGACACAAAAGATTTCTGCCATGTTCATAAAGTTCTATCTCGCCGAAGATACAAGTTTTTATCTGCCAAGTAATTAAGCACAATGTTGCAGGAAACGTGAGACGTCTATTGGACGATAGCATACTTGTCTGACATGTCCGATACCGGTTGAAAGGTGACATATAAGAGTGCAGTAGAGATGTCGGGAGCCGTAATGAGGAGCGCTTTGCTTACAGAAACAAAAAATGTGACTCGCTCTACCAAAACTAGGCGCTTGTCGCATCTGAACTCGACAGGTTGATACGGACTTGTTGTTCATTTCCCTATTGTAGACCTTTTGTGAAATCTATTACAAACTGATCTGGTCACATTTCACAAAAGGTCTACAATAGGGAAATGAACAACAAGTCCGTATCAACCTGTCAAGTTCAGATGCGACAAGCGCCTAGTTTTGGTAGAGCGGGTCACAAATATATAATCAAAGCTTATACATTTTTGGTAGATATAAAGTTATTAATCGCTCCGAGCTGTTCAACTGTTCTCAGCCAAAATGAAACACGATGCACCGATTGCCTGCTTCTCAACAGTCGTCTAGTACATCGCATCTTGTCATTGACTCGACAGAACACAAAATACACAACTCATTACTGAGATACATATATGTAGGTAGAAGTAGGTAGTTTTATGTCATCCACGATACAAGTCTTTTTCTGCCAAGTTTATCTCGTTATCACCTTATGTAGCAGGAAATCTGAGACGTCTATTGGAAGGCAACATATTGTCTGACACCGAGGAGAGGAGACAGGAGATTGAAGCATGTCAGGAATAGTCAGGAATAGTCAGGAATAATCTGGTTCTAGTCACGCCATGCCCATGAGCAACGCTTTGCTTATAGGTAAATGTCAGAGTAGTGAGATCACAAATAGCCAAGGTGTCCATAAACTGCCCTACGGCTAAATGCAACGATTGCTTATTTAGAGAAGAGACGCCATGCCCATTTTTCGATTGCTTTCATAGAAAGCCGACAATTTTTCATGATTGTGTATATGCCATTTTCTGACTTTTTTAACTCTTTAGATTTATTTTTCTGAGTAGAAAATTTCTCAGGAGTACATCTGTTGCAAAAGATGACTAGAATTTTCTGTGATAAGAAACAACCTGGCCAATTGCCGGAGCACAATCTCAACGTATCAACTCAAGAATATGGTATTCGAGCGGGTTATGATATAAATATAAACCAGACAAGATGCGCTATCAACCAAACTGACAGTTGAGCAGAAATTATCGCAAACCAGCATACGAAATGAGGCACCACCGGGCAAGCCGGCGGGAAAATGAACGCCAGCTGAATAATTTTGTTGAAGGTGATTGTGGCGTTTAAACAAACATGTCAGAATTATTATGTCGGTAGATACGCCGTTGTCTGATCTGTTATGAAGAAGCTCCAGTTCTGAAAATCTCTGTTTTTCAGATATGCACTTTTTGAGGGTTGCGCCATTTGTAAATACTGGTGGTCCAGGAAAAAAGAAATGCTCTTTTACAGAGCGCTGTGTAGTGCAGTTTACGCCTTCATCTTTTCCCTCTTATGCACACTTCAAATTAAAACGTTTGAATATTATTAAAACTGGGGGGTTAACAGTTGTGGTTCTCCTTGACCAATGGTGGTGAAAAACCGATCGATGCGGTATATTGTATTTCCAATAATTCATTGGTTGCACAAATATGAGTAGTGACGGATACCATCAGAGAGCCATCTGCTTAAAAACCCAAAGAAGATACCATCTTACAGCTCGTTATTGGATGGCTCAGGATATAGTGGTAGGTCACCTGAAGGCTATCGAGTACCAATAACACTGTATAGATTGCCTGTCCAGAGGAAGTCCGATGAGATTTTGTCTGTGTGTTAAGAGGCCATGTATGACATGCACTGACGTACTTAGACAGCCATTTTGGATGGCAATCTCTGCCCTTGACCTTGCTTACATTGCCAACAAAGTGAGCCACAAATTGATAGGGTCATGCTTGACATCGCGACACTTTACTGACAAAAGTCCGCATCGTCGTTTGATAACGTAATTTTGAAGTCCAAAATGGCATCTTTTGCTGCCATGACATATCTGTACAGCCATCATCGGGTGAATTACTCGCCTAAGCTGAACACCTAAAAACATAGACGTTTCATAAGCATTTTTCAATATATTATCTCTCATAATATAACTCAGAATAAGTTGCATAAAAAGAACGATTCCAAACAAAGAACTGGTAGACGGTGGCAATATTCTGGCTGACCTTTGTATAGGTGGCCGCAGGATAAGATTCAGTCTGAGACGTTTTTTAAAGCTTCAACCATAGATAAAAATTCTAACAGTACAGTGTCAATGAACCTGAGAACATTGAGGGATTAGATGACAATTTGCAGATAAAGAATGAGCCCTTTGACTGGCATGCAGAGGTGGTGCCCAGGGGAGACTAAGATCAAATTTGCTTTTCTGTAGCCATCGATTACCAATAACAAATGGATCCAGCCACTTGCTTGTTCTGCAAGTAGGTTGAAGTCTGACCGCGGGTTGACACAGGCGACCCCTTTGAACAGAAATAGGGAAGAAAGAAACTGGCTGTGCACACGGCACCTGTCGGTCTCTGTTTATTCGGCGCCACATGAACATGCAACTGGACAAACAAAGATGATGGTGATACAAAAATGGACTTATTATGAGACTGTATGCCTTACTTTTGCAACTGCTGATGCTGATGCCACAGAGAAAACTGGTGATGCTATTGATTACAGAACCAGAAATAGAATAGAAACTAGACAAAAACCTGTTGTCTCACCCCCTCAGCAATGTCTATGTTGGTTCTGCGCCAGGACCACGAAAATACCGTTAACTGTTGGCCTTTACAGAACAAGAAAACTGAAATCAGAGTAAAGCCAGGATTTTATTTGAGGAACAACTGAATATACAGTCTGCTACAGGCTTGAGCAAGTTAGACATGAAGAAGGGATACTCATAATAGACAGTTCGGAAAAATTAAGGTGACACCACAGTTGTGAGCAATCCATTCCATCCTCGTAGCGCTCTGAGGTAGACTTTGATCTCAAATCAATCTCGAAGATCAAACAACTTTTCATACAGGTTTCAGTCAGTTCTTACAGCAATATCAGAATGAACCGTCGCTTTTTGTTTATTCTGCGGCCTCCGGTTGCTCGAACAATCCCACTATCATCGACCTTATCATATTACATTGCATGAAAGATTAGCAAGACATTTAGGTGACAAGATCGATTTATTACAAATGTTCGATAATAGAATTTACAAGCGTAACAGGTTTGTTTGTAACTCACTTAAGGCGATCTCTTTTTGGTAAAGAAGAGGGATGGAGATCTCGGTCAATGTATTGATTACCGTCAGCTTAATGAGCCGACACAGAAAATAGTCCGGCAGGTACAAAGTATATACTTCGTTTGATCATCACAGTGGATATTGGCAGTTACAACTTGCTTGAGAACCCAAGCACAATACAACATTTATAACTGCATTAAGGCAGAATTTCATGCACGACGCCGGAGTTTAAGTTTTCTTGACAATTCCACCTCTATCAAATGAATCTGAGTTAATTCCCAAACCGGGACGCTCCTACTGGTACATATCTATTACAAAGGTTTAAGAAAAAAAATCAAAGGTGTAACAAGATTATAGAGAAAGTCCAACTTCAATTTAATGCTCTCTTATAAGTAGGTAAAGCATTGAAGTAATGGAGAGAATTTGTATTTTCTAAACATAGAGAGAACATTCCCTTTAAAACCCTAACTGATTGAATGCCAAGGTCCCTGGGCTACAGTTGCATTGACAGATCCTTCATCATCAAGCTAATTCTAATCGCTTTCATGACAGGTAAGGGAGACATATTCGAAGAGCTATTTATTTACAAAGGTTTGGGAATCAAATTCATCAGTGAATGAGAATTACACGAAACTCCCTTTAGGCTGTCTCGTCATGGTACAGAAGTCAGCTTAAGGGTTCAGCCTATAAATTGATTACCATCAGCTTAAAAAGGCCGACTATACTTGACTCTTGTACAATGCCAAGAATTGACGAGACAGAAGATAATCTGGCAGGTACGAAGCATATTCTTCGCTTGATCTTCACGGTGGATATCGGCAGTTACAACTTGCTTTAGAACACAAGCACAATACAGCATTTATAGCTACGCGAGGGGAGAAATTCATAAGCGATGCTTGAAGCCAACAAGCTTGAGCTCAAGTTTCATTGACAACTTCACCTCTATATCAAACGTATCAACTTTATTCTTTGACAAACCAGGACATTCCGCAGTGGATATTGGCAATTTCATAACGATCTGAACACGAGGAACAAACGGCATTTACAACTGGGAGCCAACCTGCCTAGGCTCAAGTCTCATTGACATGGCCAAGTGCCTCTATCAAATGAATATATCTCGTTTCTTTGACAAATCATTGACACATCTTTAAAGAAAGGTTTGCTACGATCATGACACGATTATAGAGGAAGTGCCCCAAGAGCCTTCTGCTTCCTTGGAAGTAGGTGTTGCAATACTGTGCATTGAAGGTGGAACATCAAGGCTTTGTAGTAAATTTGATAACAGTACCGGAGGGAAATTTTTTAGGAGGAGATGTCAGGAGCAATGTATTCTTGAAGAAAGATGTTGATGCTTTGTTCGTGCGAGATGACTCGCTGCTTTGAAGGTACATGTACTCCTTTAGTACTGAATGAGAAGAGACACTGGGCGAAGCTGTTGCCTAAAGTCATTAGTTCCAGGTTAGGTAACATATACCATTATCCAGTGCTCGTCGTTCTAAATGTCTCTAACAATGTGTCTGGCACGGTTCCATTCAGGAAACTTGTGAGAAAGTGCAGCGGAAGTTAAAGGAACTTAGAAACTAATAAAGTATTAGTCACAATAATGTACACTTAATGTACACTTTCGTTTCATTTGAATGACGAATACCATTTTCAAGGAAATGATCATCATTCCGATATAGCATTCCGCGAAGTTACTATTTATAGCTCACAAGGTCATTTGCATAAGATATTGATGACGTTTTAGTCACGTGACAGTCGGACATCGACACTTATTTCTACGCATTTGAGCTTATTTCAAAGTCAATTATCTTTGACCCTGCATTGTTTTTAGCATGAATGATACCATAGAGTCAGAGAGAAATATTCAGAACAATTACATGTATGTAGTATTTCCAACACTCGGACATGTGCCAGATTGAATCTAACTGCCCAGTTAGAAAGGCTGAATCCATTACGAAACCGCATGTTTGTACGACATTGCCTGTAATTCAGCGATGGGGAAATAGAGGGCAGCAGCTGCCGTGACGTCATCTTCGCGGGATGCTATTTTTCAAAAATACACGTACCTTCAATCCTTGTAACGAACATTGTCAGATAAGATATTCAGTGTTTCGCCTCGAGGTTGAAGAAGATTACCGTTGGTTTTTGAGTTGATTGCGTGGGATGGAAGGAAGCAGTATTGGTAGCTGGGGATAACAAAATGTTATCGCTTCAAGCTATGACCACCTGTTCTGTTTTTCTGAAATCTTTGAATCAGATTGTTTTTCCAGCTTCAGGTCACAATGTTATTTGATATTTTGTTAGTTCGTTGTGTTCTGAGGGGAAGCGCCATCCAAATAAGCGATTTCCTTCACTGCCCCCAGTGATTATATTCGCTACAATTTGCAACAGAAAGATATCTTGTCTAACTATAGAGAAGGAAACCGGTGATTGCTAGGTTCGATATTGATCGAAGATTGCTGAGACCATCGATTCGTGTTGCAGCTGCGATGACCATCGCAAACAAGCAATTATCGATGTATGTAATCATGATCGCAAGTTCATCATCATCATCATCATCATCATGTCCCGCAGCTGTCAGGTCATTTGGGCGACGCTGCATGCATGACTACTTGGCACCATAGGGACCGGTCCTCTGCAAGGCGGATCAGGTCCTCTGTTCTACGTCCTGTCCAATCTGATCGCAAGTTGCAGTGATTTAAATCGCTCGTATGCGGGACACTTAAAGGTCTTGTGCACTGAGTGATATACATGTATTCTTTTTTCTTTTATGGTTTATTGGTGTTGTAAACTTTCCATTTCCTTACTTTGATGAACTTTAAACTTTAGAAAGAGAAGAGGCCTTCTTTCTATGTAGGAAGTAAGGAGGGGCTGAATAGAATTATCAGTCATCCCTCCGCCAGCTTACCGTTCTCGGCATTGCTTAACTTTGGCGATGGGGCCGAGCAGGTCAACCACAACTTAATAAAGGAAATTTCAGCACAAATTGGATGGTTGCACACTTCTCATACCAGCAGTGTATACGGCCTGGGGAAGCAAGAATAATTGCACAGGACATAGTGCAATATTCGCTAACACAAGCAAAGCTAACGTAAGCAGTGATGAAATACATCACAGTAATGGAATCATCCTGGTGTGATGTTATGGCCCTGTATTGATGTATCGATGCAATACCGAGATGAAAATGCGCTAACATGGTAGTTAATGACGTTTGCTACATCATTAGCTAAAGTGTTCGCTGATTGATGCTGAAGGAGAGGGCATTGACTAAAGGGTCAAGGTCACAGTAATGGATAAAAGGCTTGATTGTGGTGACAAAGGGATGACTGGGGGGGTCAATATTTTGTGATCGTTTCTAAAACAAATGCATATAAAGCCGTGCTGCAATTAGAAATCAGACAAGAGTATACGGCAGTCAGAACGTCACCTGATTGTCCAATCAGGCCGCCATTCTGATTTGTAAACAAGCTCAAGCCAAGATGATTTTACTCACACATACACACTGCTTATGGAAATTTTGCTATTTTGCGGCCTTCGTGGTGACACAGAAATGTCCACCTCAATTTGGGTTTCCTTTTGTCCACATGTATTGTACAGCATGCTGGTAAATAAGGGGATTTTGGGATTAGTTTGGATGGCAAAAGGGGGAGGTGAGACGGTAATAAATAGGCCTCATCCCAAATCCCGACAAGCAATTTCGGCAAATCCTGATACAATGCAGTATTTTCCCCTCCCGAATTTCCCTATCATGATAAAACATGGGAATCTATCCTGAAAATCCCAGCTCTTTCGTTTTGCTTTCGGCATCACAAAAACTACCATTCCCATGATAAAAACGTATGATCAGTGCCATCTGAACATGCTAAATTGTATTAGCTTTGATTGCTAATGGAAGTCAACCACCATAGGGGGTCAATTAAGCTAACTGACAGACATCAATCAAGCTAATTGACAGACTACAGAAGAAATAGTAGCATCTGTTGACATCAAGCAAACAAACTTGAAAGGATTCTGAGGTTAAAGGTGTCATGATAGTCCTAAGTGAGGGTTATGATGAATTCTGCGTATTCAGTCATGAATCAACCGAAATTGCTTATCAGGAATCGTGATGAAGGCTTTTTCATAACAAGACATCGGGACAGGTAGGCTACCTCCATCCTGTGTGCCTATGTGCTGTACGATAGCTTGCATGTGAACGCTCGCGACGAGACATGATCAAATCAATGCATTGGAACGAAAGACACACCTGTTCAACTGCCAATTTCTTCGCAACGTAGGTTTTTATCGATCTGTAATTTCATTAAATTGTCAAGATATTCAATTGAATCTACAAGACATGGTTTAACGACACAAAGAGCGTTAATTGGCAGTGCTGTGTTAGAAATTAGAATCTGATGTATTCCCTAACTACAACCCGTTTGCACTTTGGTGGGGAAAGCATCACTGAGGAACAGCCGTTCGTTATAGACGTGGAGGAATCCCATCTTACCGAGTGAGACGCCTCTCAAGACAATTCACGTTAAACAAATTTGTGGCCGAGTTTGTCGACAGGAAAACTTAGAAAAGACTGGGATGGGGAAGGGGAATCTGTGAGTTTTCGCGAAGGTAAACGTTGGCGTATTTGCTCATTTTCCAATGAGGCAAAGCACAAGTACCACTAGCAGAAGGATTTTCCGACATCTTTAAATAATAGGGCTTCCCAAAATAGGGCATTAAATATCAAAGGCCAACGTTGAATGGGGTGAATGAGGTGACCTATTTGAGTCAACTAATTAGTATTCAAACCTAGGGTCACTCTGGGCTCTCACCTCATTAACCCCATTCAACATAGGCCTTGATAAAGGTTTTCTTGTGAGATAAACACACTTTTGAACACACGGCCTGTAGGCTAAAGACTTATACCAGAGGGCAAAAAATCACACGTAACTGAATTCATCTTCCATGTGATGGCTTTATCACAAACGAGAATCCACACTAATGTCTCATGATTTATTTGATGATCATCTTGCGTGTTGAGACTATCGTCTAGAGTTGAGCTTCCGCGCATCGCTCACCAGCTATACGATTAATGATTACGCATTTTTTTACCAGATCAGACTGATGCACGAATACGGAGATTTTGTCTTCATGAACTGTAATCCGTGAGATTTTAGATATTTTCAAAAAATCTTACATACGTAAATTTACAGTTCATTGATTTTTCAAAGATGACGGTTTGGATTTAAAATGCCTGCAAGCAGGGAATGTAGTGATAACGGATATAAATCAGCCATCCATTTATGAATGTGATGTCAACCGTCTGGTCTGATGTGTCAGTAAAAGGGGTAATTTCGTTATACCATGCGTACTGTTAACCCACGAGTTATGTTGGAGATGGTGCACACTTTCCAATTAATTTTTTTTGTAAAGGTCAGTTATATTTTGATGGTGTGCTAGTAAATTGCCTCAATTCAGAGTAAACTGTCTAAATACATCAATGTATCATTAAACGTTAAAAGGGTACTGATGTGCAAGGAAAACAGAAATGCAGTTGTACACATTGCTGTTGTACAGGTATCATGCACGCAGCTTTACTGAAAATTGGTATAGAATCTTGGCGTAGACTTTTAAAGAGATGTTATTTACGAGATCCAATCATGAGTAGAAATTGCCTATTTGGACAATGGACGTTCAATTCATTCAATTGTTGAATCTGGATCGAAAATGGGTTGCCATAGGAAGAGGTCTGCCTTACAAAAACAAATTATAAACTTACAAGTAACTTGAATGAAAAGGTCAGCAACCTCGGCTGCCTTGCTGTTCAAAGCAATCGTCGACTCATTCATTTCAGATGTCTCCTTGAAGGAATTGATCAAATTACTCCACAGGAAATCACAAGAAATGTCATTTACCGACGAGGTACTAATCTTGAAATGGTCTTCGTATGTCAAAGTTACAACTCCAGTCCAGTTAAAGGCAAAAACATGTCCTCTTTGTGATCAAAAATTTGAACGTTGAACTTGAATTTGAAAGTTTCCAATTATTATATGTAGTACATGTACGTACTATATGTAATTTTCAACAATGTCATGGAGTAGAATGATCTACAAATACTAGTAATGTCAAGTTTCAGTGATTCTACTGTAGGCCTACTAACAGTAGCGGGAATATAATCTCAAAAGTTAGATTCAGAATGTAATTTCATTTAAGTGCGGTATCAAATTTTAGCTCTTATTACCAAATTGCAATCGGGGTCATTTTATCTTTAAGGTTATAAATAATTTTCAATTTTATGACTCGTATATTTTATTAGTGAAAATGGTGGATAGTGCTATTTGACAAATTTGCTTTCTTCAAAGTGTCCTTAATGGGAGGAAAGTTCTATCATCGATGTGTTAATATGGAAATTAGTTGTCATCTGTCAAAGTAACAACTCTAATCAAGTTAAGGTAAATAGTAATCAGCCTGCAGTGAAAATGGATAACGGTGATATCTAAATTGCGTATTTGACACTTGACTTCCTCAAACGTGACATATTGCTAATTGGAATTAATTTGAGTTGATCGGCATAAATTTGTCAAAGCGACTCGCTCCCAACTGGTTTAACAGTAATTCTCCAAGTTAAAGCAAACTTTTCCGCCAAACATTCTGTAAACGCCAATTTCTTGCACCACACTATTTTTGCGATTTTTACTATTTTTGACCCTTATAAAAGTTAATCTGTTTTCGGTTTGAAATATCAGACGACAGCTTTTTCTGAGATTTTCTCGCGACTGTTCTCAGTCATGGCGGACATAGATTTTTGAGTAGTTAATATTTTAAACTTCAAACTTCAACAATAACAACCATTAACTACAAATAGAAAACATTTTATCAGCGCCAATTACCGATGAAAACAAGAGCACTCAACCTCTTCTGCACAGCCCACTTTCTTCACTAATTAACGATATTATATTTCAATTCCCACTTTACTTTTGATAACATCATAGAGTAGGCAATTAGCACCTGAAGGGTTTCCATAAGATTACGTTTTTTTCTTGGAAATGACGAAGTAACTATTTTAGGTCTAAAAAGGACCCCTCCAAAATAACTCCGACACCAAAAGTGTAAAGGAAATTTTGCATAGTTGAAAATTCAAAAATTCAAAAATTCAAAAATTTAAATTCGAATTTCAAATGTTGAATGAATCAACATGGCCGCTAAACTGCTATTGAGTTCTGTCAACAATGTTACTTCAAATGCATTCAGATACGAAATATCAATTTACATGTACATAGCCATAGGCCAGAGCCAGAGGGAACCACCGATATTTTGTTGACAGTTAACACCATAACATTTCAAGGTCATCAGTGCCATAAGAGGTACTTAACAGATCTTCAGACATCTATAACAGTCCAAATCGTAACGCCCTTGTGTAAATGCAGAGACAATGCACTCTTAAATCTACATATCAGCATAGGCTAGAGAGAAACCCTTAGGCCTTTTCCATAGAAATAAGACCATCAGGTTCAAGGTAAATTTGATATCGGCTTTTTGTGAGATCGAGCCATCATAGTTAGAGCTACGTTAAGGGGCTCTTCAGATATACCACTCACAATGCATCGCACTTCTTAAAACGCTGTGCAGAATAAGTAATGTTAAATGTACCCAGCAAATAGACCAGGGACTGCCGATATTCAGAATACCATTAGCTTTTAAAATTCAATATCGGCTTTTGTGACTCTTCAGTAGAAAGATTCAGATGCATAGCGGTTCAACTTGAAACTGCCCATCACCAGCAATTCCGAACTTATTGGGTCTCCCGTCATTCACCCCGGCCCAAAATACACTATATAATGCATAGTCATACAGTGTACATTGCGCATGCATTATAAGCATAGGCAAAGAGCACTGTAGATAACTTGCCAACAGCAGAAGGTAATCTTTGGGGATATAGAACATGCATATGCTTATCGGAAAGAAAACAAGTTTTTCCTTGTTTTGAAAACCAAGAGGGCACACAGAGCAGAGCACACAGAGATGTCAAAGAATCCACTCAGATGGCTTAGGATCTTCAACTGGATGAAGTCGACAGAGACAAGAGCGAAGGGCAGAATATATAAGGTAGAAGTGCGTCCATCAGAACCACCTCTTACCCCAGCAAGACAAGAAATCGCCGACAGACTGCTCTGAAGTAGAGCTTTTAGCTATCTGTTTGCAGAGCTTTTATCTGAAGAGTAGGTGCCTGATGAGGAGGGCTTGTCAACCTCCGTAAATATCGTGCGGATGTCAAGTCAGTCCCGCCAGAATAAATACTTGTTCCAGTCTGGGAAGTATTGGTCAACTGGCTGCCGTGAAGTAGAGCCTTCAGCTGCTTGTTGGCAGAGGAAGGCGACATATACATGTTGGCATTGCAACATAGCTCGTGTGGATGTCAGTCATAATCGGCTTGAAAGGCAGAAGAATGGTATTGAATGGGAAGTTTTTATGAAGGGTCGTTTTGCACGCCTAATAGGGTTCACGTTGTCACTTGTCATGATTCATTTGTCACGAGTTGACCAAGTTTGGCTTGAAAACATGACGTGAGGGTGAAAAGTGACATCGTGAATCGTATGTAGCTCGCTCTTTGGAAATGACTTGTTCGTTCTTCATGTCACGCTTGAAAAGTGAACAGTGACAAGTAACATGTTCAAACGTGAACTCTATGTCGCAGCTTAGTACATGTAGCTGCTTAATCTACCACTGAGCGTTGGTGTGACGATATCCCAGCATTCCGTCCCTTCCATGCACTGTTGCCCTCCGATATAGCCAAACGATAATAAAGCAATTTCCTATCAAGACCAAAGTGATTTCGAGTGTGAGATGAAATCATGAGTTTCATGGTCAGACAAACAGAAACCTAATTTCCATTTGAACACAACATCATTTTTGGATGACGACTACACCAGTGTTTTTCTAACATAATTGAAGAGCATTATTCCACCCAGAACAGAACCACTTGGCTTGTTGGTAGGCTACCCTGATTCTGGCAAGCTGGAGAATCGATTCACAAGGACGATAATGGCGTGATAAAGGTTTTAAATCATGAATATCTTGATTATTGATACACTGGGATGTCACAAACATCTGTTGAAAGCACTATATTTATTTACTGCTGCAGGCTTGGAAAATGGCATTGGAAGTGCTTTTTGCTGGCAGCCGCACCATCATATCACATCTAGTTTTGTGGATCATGTCTAAAATGGAGGACAATTGTTATAGCTTTTGTCTGATATAAAATCCATACAGTTTAGATTTCAGTCAAGAATAGTCTTGCAGCTGTGGCTCAGCCGGAACATGCGTCATATGTTTTGACATGAACAGTTTTTACAATAATTTTTTTTTTACAATCTCTACATATAATGAAGTCTCATTATTGAATGCTGGTCTATATCTAGGGCCCCGGTCCAATGCCAGCCATGCTGATATGCCCATCTTTCCGACAGCTCACTATCGTACAAAAATACCTAATCCCTAGGAGCTGAGATTATTTCTCGATCTTGTCAGACAAGGAACATCATTGAGCATATCACTTTGAAAACAGCAATTGCGCTGGAACAGACCTGGCCTTCCTTCTGACCCAGTTCAACCAAGGCAGTCACAGAATGATACATAATTCAAATTACCGTACGAGACTGAAACTCTCTTGTGACTCCTTAGTTTCCTTCCCTTTGACTTGGACGTAGCGCTTTCTCCAGGGAATTGATCATAGCACCACCAACTCTACAGTGGGTCATTCGACTCGCCTTAGCACACCACCAACTTGACAGTGGGTCATTCCCTTAGCACCACCAACTAACTATACAGTTGGTCATGTGACTCGCTGGCTTAGCACACCACCAACTTGACCGAGGAGTTTTGCCAAAGCACACCACCAACTTGACACTCAGACACTCCTCTCAGAACACTGGAAGCAAACGTACGTAACTTTTAATTAGTTTTGCAACAGAAATTGCTCCTCTCAGCGCAGCTGAAGTGGGGAAGTCAAATATATTCGCCGGGAGAGGTTGATTTATCCGAAAAAGCTTCAATATTTAGCAGTAAGTAACAGTGAAGTGCCATCGTGTAAGTAGTATGTGGGGTCACTCTGGTACAGAGGATGTTTACTGATATAACTGGCCAAAAAGCTTATACAGATCATGACGTACGTTGTACGTCATATGGCCCCGAAATGGTTAAAGGCAGCCATAAAAATCACATAACTGGGAAATAGGAAATTGCTCTTGTCAAATCTGTCTCATAAGTTGTATAAGATGACTTGATATGATAGCCGATATCATAAAGAAATAAGACATAGAATCGCCTTCATCAATGGAAGATGACAAACTCATATCATACGCGCTGTTGCGCTGTTTTAAGTATCAATGGATGATAGGACCATGTGTCAGTAATGTGACAAGGATATAAGGGTTTTAGTTGACGACATGTCAATATCCGGTGACAGACAAACAGGGATGACATTCACATAAATCTTCTTTGTCATCGATTGTCAGTAGAGCGATGACATAGTAAGCCAAGGAATTTCAAGAATTTGGCTGCATTATCGAATCCATTTCGCTCACATAAATGTTAGACAAAATCCATGGGAGATCTTCCAAGAAACCTGTTGAGTCGAATTACTGACAAACTGAAATTGAGTTACTTTCGATCATCAGAGTGATGACAAAACATGCGAGAGATTTTCCAAACCTTGTTAGTTGTCGGATTCGCAGTTAGTAATGCTTAAATAAGGCCAAATATAACAGAAATCACCCCATTGATATTTGGGTTAAATTAGTAACGAACTTAAATCTGATGAAGAAAATTGACAAAAAGATGTCCCAAATTTGGCCGGGTGATCCTGCTGCTCTTCATTTCATACATTCGACTTATGGAACATCTCTCAGTCTGAACGGCATTCTCCTTCATCTAAACAACCCATATCGAATCCGAAGAAGAATGTCAGCTTCCTACTGCTGTTCATCCATCATCCACGTATCTCGAAACTAGTTTCGCAGTGACTTCTTTACCAAATCCCCATGTTCACAAAAAGTGAAGAAAAAAACCTCTCCTCCATTGACTGGCAATAGACAATTTCTGGAGCCCAATCAAGGCGATCTGGCCCAGGTAATGATTGAGCACACAGTCATCAGTCATCCTGGTAAAAATCGCCAACGTGATTGCTGGTTTGACACCTAATCAGTTCATGTTGGTTTGAATAAGAGAGAGATGTTTTATTCATGGAAGCCTTTACCCTTAAAAGCATCAGACACAACAATTTTCTCGCCTGATTTTTCTGGCCGGCAAGTTCTTGCAGCAGGCACAGACCAATTTCTTTTCCAACATTTTGTTTTTCAAGCCGGCATAAAAAATAAATCAATGACATACTTTTGAAGATCACGCACAGCTACCAGGATTTTATGACCAGTGACCTACTTATATCTGAAGGTCACACTGACCTAAATCTTTGTCAAATAGTAGAGATGCCTCATAGGTGCCAATTAGATAAATCCACAATAAATTTTTCTCGCAACCATTGACTTTCAACCGCCCAAAGCTGCAATTACACCGGGTTCCAAGCCATCTAGTCCTAGTGGTTACGAAACGAGCTCCGCTAACGCATGATCAAGGACACGTTATTGAAGACCGGAAAGCTCCCCACATGTGAGTTAAAGCTCAACAAGAGTTGTCGTGTATGGGGAAGCACATCCTTGCAACCACAATCTGGACGCCATCATTGATTACACTCATCAATCATGCGCTGGTAAGGCGATGGTTGGCAATAATCTTTTTCAACAGCAAACACTTGAGCAGCTGTCTTGGCGACACACAGAGTAAATGCAAACATTGCAAAACTGGATTTTTTAAGGAAACTTGTTCAATAACACGATCCAACTTTGTTATGGCTGGATTTCAAGTGTTATGCTGTTGGCGATGTACAGGATGTCAGTCTTTATTTATGTCAGCAGTTTATCGGAGACAGTTTTTGTCTCCCTACACATGTGATGTGTTATTGTGCCCCAAATTGAAACAGCAGAGAAGAAGATGAATCTCCTTATTTAGTCAGCAGTCTACTCCTGAGTAGACATTCTATCAATCAAAATGTCACTCAGCTGAACGAAATGAACCAGGCAGTGTTTACTTTCATAAAGTTTGTTTTTAAGAATGTGGTAGTGTACGTGCTGTATCCTTGGCGAAGATGTCGGCCAGGCTTTCCCTTGGTCGAGGGACAGTCTTCCCGGATGTGCTCTGGCGTTTCGCAAGAAATCAGGTTCACAGTTGGCAGAGTCAGGCAGGCCCAGTCTTTCAAGGCCGCGATTAGATAGAGTTCACGGTTTTCATATGTAAAGTGTCACTGTTCAGGCTCCATGCGTGACACAAAGAACGAACAGGTCATTTCCAAAGAGCGGGCTACATATGATTCACGATGTCACTTTTCACCTTCACGTCGTGTTTTCAAGCCTAATTCAGTTGTGAACCATTTTAACTCCGGCCTGGATGTGTGTTGAGGCTTGACGTGTCCAGGTCTCAGGTCTCTCCAGTGTGTTGGAGCCGTACCCACGCTACTTGTCATTCCTATCCCACGTGGAGTCAACATAACGAGGAATTACAATCCGATGCAATGACTTCACAGACACAGGAAAACGATGATGAGACATTTCCTACCTCTGACCGAAAGTTCCTATTATATTAAATGCATCCATTTGAATGAATGTAAAGAATCATTAAGTAAGAGCTGGTCTCATTACCCAAGATGAGCAGAAGAGAAAAAGCTGAATTTTTACTGATTCTCAATCATGCAACAATAGCCTGACTGAACTCGGCTCCTGAATGAATGGGCAATTAGACATTGGAGACCAAACCATTGCGTTACACTCTGAGGATGTATCAAGGATTGATAGAGTGGTTGCTTTGCCAATTTGGTTTGTAGATGGACAACACGCAAAAAAACGGGTATAATCGAATCAACATCATTATCAAATTTCGGGATCTCAATGGATCATCTGTGTAAATATGAGACGGATAACTCAAATATTTACGCTCGCTTATCAAATATATGTTCAGCCTGATTGTTGATGATGGTGGGTATCCAAATTCATGCCCCACTACATCAAACAACCATGATTATAATCAAGCCCGGTAACTTCCTCAGTTTGATTAGTTTGGGTGGGAATCAGTACAATTAGGTAGGAGGGTGGTGTACATGGATTGTATACCCCACGGAGAGATGAAATAACTATCTGATTGAACCAAATAAAGTAAATATTTGGGGTGTTTTTCTCGGTGATTGGATGAGGACTAACTGGCTTTTTTGAGAAGACAGTACAAACGTGTTGATTGAATTATTACCTGCGCTGAACATTTACGGAGAGATCAAACAACCTCATGATTGTACAGAGCCAAGTAAATATTTGGCTTGTTTTTGGAGATGTGACTGGTATAGGGAAAGCACTTTGCTGGAGGGGGACTGCAAACATGGAAGATGGGAATACATGTTTCGTAATGATGTCAAAGAACTATTTCATCTTTCGTGGTCAATACTTCGTCGTGATCATCATCGTCATCGTCGTCGTCGCCATCGTCGTCGTCATCATCATTTTTGATACTTGTAGCCGAAAAAGACTGTTGCGCCGCACTAAGTTTCGAACTGACCGTCGGCCTTACACTGCGGGTGCCCAGTAGGCAGAGGTAGACTGCTAGGGTTAAGGCCAACCTTCATACATCAAAACACAATTTTCGAGGGTTATCGCGAACTCTGATTTGGGTACACTGACGTTATTTTAATATAAGTATAATCGAAATGCAAAGGGTAAATTTCACACACGCAGGTGCACTGATGTGGTTGGTCTGTCATTCAATACGGGAACATTCAGGAGGTTACGCTGTTCAACTCACACGTACAGTCGACCTGGTGATATGGGCTCCCCTTTGCATTATTCAGTGTTTTAAAACATGCTGCCATATTTTTTATTCTGGAGGATGAGTTATATTGTAAAGCACCTGTGGGCCAATACTGTTATGTTACCATCATGATGTGCTGAAGGCTGAATGCAAGAACATTCACAAGCTTGAACTCCCAGTAGAGTGGCAACATATGACTTATAATGCATGACAATAATGTATAAGGCTGAAGAACTATGAGAACCTCTACCTTTGGTCATAAGGTGATGATCAGACTAACTTAACTAAGATTTCTTAGCTTTAATATCATAGGTGTATAGAGATTTAAACTGAAGGGATATGCCTTCTGTTGCTCAATCATGTAATGCTTCATCTTAAGCTTTGCGCAAAAAAGCGATTAAAATAGCAGCCTGCAGCAACTATAATCGCAGCAATGTGCATTAACTGCGAAAGGAGAGTGAATCGCTTGTTGGTAATGAAAACTGTGGTCGCAGTGACCTGTGGTCATTCGCTTCATTGTGGGAACCCTTTCGTCATCAGAGGCTGCAATGGTCATCTCTCTCTTTCTCAAACCTGAAAATACTACAAGTGCAGGACTGTGTGTAGTCTACAAGAGGATTTATAGGTGAAAGAAGAGTTATGCTTCGCAGAGAACACTTCTTGTAACCTGATGTAACAGAATGCCGAGCTGATAATCTAGAGCAGTATTTCTTGTTTGGCCATCAGGTGGAATCAGGTGAATGAAGAGTATATATCATGATGATAAAGCCTCTGGAGAATTCTTCATGCAAGGTTTTCCAGCTCTGGTATGAAACACACAGAAAAATATAATACAGCCCCCACTACATGGCATACGCCGTTCATAATATCTGGTGGTCCAAGAAAAAAAGGAATGCAGTTGTACACAGTGCCCGAGTGCAGTTATCATGTATGCAGCTTTGCTGAAATTTAGTGTAGTAGTAGCATTCTGTCTACACAACAATCAGTACGTATCACGCCATTGGAAATGTTTGCAAGTTTCAAATGGACTAGTTGGTACCCCGTCCTACGGACGGGTTGTACTGGTACGAGCATTGTTAATTGAGTATTTCTTTGAAAACCCACTGCCACTACCCCGAGACGTCAAGTTAGCCCAAGGTCTGCTGTTTGTCGCACTCCCCGAGACTTCTCACCGAACACATATCCAAATGACCGAAGACAGATATAGATGCGCGATCCACGGCGGACTCGGAAATGAACACGGAGTGGTTTACCATGTCAAATGGAGTTGTCACAGAATGACCAATTATTGGTGAATCTGAGCAAAAAACACTTAAAAAGCTCGAGAAAATCCCCAAATATTCCCAGTTTCGGTGGTACAGCCGCAAGATAGCAATGGCAGTAACTCACAGTGGAAAAATCACGTCATTCGACCAAAGGAGTAAGCTGAAATGCGTTCCTCAGTGCTCGTCCAACTCCGAGATTTATTATAGATTACACAGATTTACCTGGTCCCATGGTTCCATATAAAATAGACACCGCTTGATTATATAAGCACTGCTTGGAGTTCGAGCAGCGTTTGCTGCACATCTGATCAACAGATCTGCAGGTATAGGAAGATGAATACTGCCTTTCATAAACGGCTACATTGTAATCATCGGATGGATCGTTGTCTTTTAAACGTTACAAGCCCAAGAAAGAAAATCCCCAGGTGAATTTCTGGTAACAAAAAACACAACCACATACTATTACCAGATGGCAATGCTTACCTTGTATAGAAGAGATTACAAGCCCAAACGTCACCATCGAACATAACAATCCCAGCCACATTTTTTAAAAAATCCGATAAACAGTTAATACACCCTTCCTCTTCCGAAGTTGACGACAATAGCAAATCAAATTCTGTAACGCTGTGCCGGACGAACAAGCGTTCTTATGTCAGTGTAGTATTTCCAGCAGGGTGTTCTAACTAAGCTAATCTTTAACCCAAAGGTGAACAACTTCATGAGGAAGTAGGTCACTGTAACCACTTGCTTTGACTTTAACACAGAAACTATTCTGCTGGATGTTATTTTGACCTTGCCAGAGCTGCAACCTATTGAGCCCCAGGAAGTGTAGCTTCCGGTATAGATTTCCTAAAAGTCGGATACACCTTGCTTCCCCTTTTATTGTTGGCGATAGCAAATGAATTCCGGTCATGATGTGTGGCCACCCTGGCTTCCTTCGTTAAGAGTGTATAAGACCATGAGGTTCAAGATGGCGGTGTAGTATGAACTAATATCGCAGCTTGTTCCTTCTGAAAGATCTAACTAAGCTAATTTTAACTCTAATAAAAATTGCCTCAGGTGAACATTTTAACGAGGAAATGGGCCATTCTCTGAATGTACAGAGGAGATGCTGCAAAACGTTAGCCCCCGGAACTCTCTAGATTTTATCTAATTGTTGTACCTTCTGTATGGAGATAGAGTGACACACATGATTTTGCACGTTTGTTTTTATTCTCCTCTAAAGATTACCCTATGAGGTAGTTATAGCCAACATTCCAATCTTTAGTCAATACAGCATTACGATTTGCTAAGAATGTCAATGTGTCTGGTCTAGTATCAAATTTGAATATTAACCCGGTTATCGAAATGTCAACTCTCACTTGTTTTAGGTGCATTGAGTTCGACAACATGTTCAAAACTCATTGGAGTGATTGCAAGCCTCTGCAAATAGAAATATGGCCGTTTTATAGTAGGCATATGGGCCGACTATCCAAACTTAAATGAAATACAGCAATATCAATGTGTTTGTTTTGATATCAAATTTGTGTATTAACTAGGTCGTCAATATATATTTGTTTCAAGTGCAGTACCATCCTGACACTATCAGGCCATTTCACTCGATACATACATACTTACTCCCTCAAACATGCGTGAGAAGAAGTCGTGTTGTAGGCCCTGTTTGCAAGAGGATGGTGCGGTACTGGAGTTCAACAACTTGTACAATAACAACAGTCTTTCTTTTCTCATCGCAGGGTGATATATATTGCATGCCTCTGCAAGAAAAAGCTGCGAATCACCTATCTTACAGACTTGGTTTAATGTGTTGAAGATATTTACACAAGGGAACTGTCACGAGAGCTTTCCATTAGCATGTCACTATCATCAAATCAGGACTCGTTTTTGTAAAGGTTAACAGCTCTGGCAAGTCGGGGCTTCGTAAGTGATTTCATCACCGTTTCAGAAGAGTTTGCTTAGAAGGTATGGTAATAAGCCTGTTTTACATTCCCAGGCACTGCTGGTTCTGCATTTGATATTGAGACCACCTCTCTTATAAAACCTCAGCTCCCCCATCGTGCCGCCATTGATATTGACACCACCTCTCCCATAAAACCTGAGAACGCCCTTGGGCCAACATTGATATGGAACTAACCTCTCCTACAACACGGGAGCTCACCCTTCGAGTAGACATTGATATGGACGACACATCTCCGATAAAACCTGAGCACGCCCTTGGGTCAACATTGACATGGACACACTTCTTCCATAAAACCTGAGCGACATTGAGATGGACATCACCTCTTCCATTAAACCTGAGCAACATTGACATGGACATCATCTCTTCCATAAAACAAGAACACTCGGTCAATTACTAATCAGAGCTCATCGCAGCTTATATCACATAACGGTGCCATTCCTCTTTATCCGCCATCAGACTACTTCTCTACCAAACATGACAGAAAATTGATTGGTTTGTCTGTTGCGACGATTCCAATTAATAACACGAATGGTCAGGTTATCATGTAACGTAGATCATTGATGTGGTTGTTTTAGTTAATATGTCGGGTGACTTAACTTGGATCAAGGAGGATAGCGGATTTCCGTCACATCCGCATGTCTTATTTACACTTATGCTATCACTTTGTTACGGGTTTGTCTTCACCAAATCAATGTCTTTTCCGGCGTTGGAGTCTTGAGTTGCAAAAGCCGCATTACGTTCACCACTTCTTCAAGCTCGGCCGAACGCTTACACAGATCTGGACGAACTCCTACGTATTTCTTTCCCCAATGAAGAGGATACGATGAATTCTGTTGCTTTTGGCTACGAACTCTGTCGCAGTGCACTTCCATACTCCTTTCCTTTGGGCCCTAAGCTACATCAACGCTTGGCAGCGCGGATGTGGTGTGTGTCAGTATGGTCTCACCAGGGACACCTTGAACACAGCCTACAGTCAATTACCTGCTGGAACTACAGCTTATATCCATTGATTGCGATAATCTCGTTATGCAGCTCCATATTGCCTAGACGGCAAACATGCTATAAAATTGATTTGGTTTTGGCCTATAAATACCAAGGTCCCTGGTATATCCTTGCAGCGGATGCTAAATTTGAGCACGACCTCATTTGACACAGAAGCTGCATTAGATCATTTGGAAAGAGGTCTGTACGTGTCAATAATGCTTCCATGGCAGTATTTTGTTTAGTTCTTAGCCAGGACTTAGACTGAGCAGTCAATATCCACTCTGGCTTACCACGTCTTAATATAATCACAGAAAAGTTGCTATATCTTGTTACTCACCAACTTGTTGCTTCCGGCAAGGTATCTCCATGTTATGGTTGTCACTAATCCCTTGCAAAAGAGCTTCAATTGATCATTTGCAGAGTGGTCTCCATCGATGCGGCCTTCCCCGGAAAGATAACACGCAATGATTCACCAAGTTCTTGGCATGACTGAGAGGAGTCATCTTCTCTGGTTACTTACATCGTAATATATCATATATAGATTGCAATATCTCGTTAATGATGTGGCTGTTTAGTTTGACCACGATCTTACTGTTGCACAAAAACTGCATTGATCATTTGGAAAGAGGTCTGCACGAGTCAATGTGACCTTACCGAGCCAATAAAACGCAACAATTCCTTTAGTTCTTCGCATGTCTTCAGTCAATTATCCCATGGAGCTTATCGCACCTGATGTCACATAAACTTGCCATATCTCATTATTCCCCACCATATTGCTTCCTTGGCAAACATGACAGAAAATTTATTGGGTCATCTGTTGCGTCGATTGCTAGTAAATATGGAACACGATCGAGTATTAATGCATCCAGGTATGTTCTCGCCTGACAACACAGAAGAGGGACTAGCATGGTCACCCTTTTACTGTTTACAGTCAATTACGTCCATAGCCAAACGGCATTCAACATCACTTGGTGACTGGTCAGAAGGAGTAACAAATGCAGTATAATCTCTTGGCCCTCTCCCGGCTTTTTGACCTGCCAGAACCCAGTTTGCAAATCCATAGCCAAACGGCATTCAACATCACTTGATGACTGGTCAGAAGGAGTGACAAATGCAGTATAATCTCTTGGCCCTCTCCCGGCTTTGACCTGCCAGAACCCAGTTTGCAAATCCATAGCCAAACGGCATTCAACATCACTTTGTGATTGGTCAGAAGGAGTGACAAATGCAGTATAATCTCTTGGCCCTCTCCTAGCTTTGACCTGCCAGAACCCAGTAAGTAAATCAAAATAGCCAGGAAGACCTGTAAGTCTTAACCAATGGTATTTTGTTACAGGAGCAATGCGTTCCTTTCAGATAGTGTTCCTGCCAGATAATTCACAATATGGCTAAGTTTATCTGCGGAACAAGTGTTCATGGCAGCGTGGCAACGGTGTCCATGCTTGACCATTGAGGTACCAACATCAGGGTAACCTTCAAACACTAATAAAGAGGAAGAACAATTCCGACCTGCCAGCGAGTGCTGTGGAATCCTCTTGGCTATATTGATTTACATAGTGGGTTCTGGCAGGTCAAAGTCGGGAGAGGGCCAGGAGATTACACTGCATTTGTCACACCTCCTGACCAGTCACCGAGTGATGTTGAATGCCGTTTGGCTATGGATTTACAAACTTGGTTCGGGAAGATCAAAGTCTGGAGAGGGCCAATACAGGTGATAAAACTGAATTTGTTAATTACGTGTACCAGTGTACTTCAAAACGTACAGTCTGCGATATACCCAAGCCTTTCTTGATTTCCATTGTGTGATCTGGCGGTTCATAGCTTGGAGAAGAACATAAGATAATACTAGATTAGTCACTTCTGATCGATGATTGGAATACAATAGTGATGTACCCAAATGTT
Organism: Lineus longissimus; assembly: GCF_910592395.1. Taxonomy (NCBI): domain Eukaryota; kingdom Metazoa; phylum Nemertea; class Pilidiophora; order Heteronemertea; family Lineidae; genus Lineus; species Lineus longissimus. Next base: position 1,934,241 of record NC_088326.1, read on the forward strand.
TCCCTGACTATTGATGCCACCTGCTACGGAAAACACGACTCAGGGCTTGGATCGGAAATGTGGTCAAGATCAGCGAAACTTGAGATGGTGGACAACAAGGACAAGAGGATTAGGCAGCATTGCTGAAGTAATCTGATTGGGACAGCTGTGATTTGGACTTCGAAAGTCTCACAGTACCACAAATCTCTTTACACACAATGCTTCGAGATTGCAACGTCTATTTAACGATTATGTAAAGTTGAATTCATACCCAAATATGACTATTGGCTTCCGACTGCAAAAGTCATAACATCGACATTCAAAACTAACATCAGCGCTTGTCACGAAGGTCGTGGGTTCAACCCCCACTTACTCTGATGACATTGAGTAGCTCTCACTGAAGGCATAGGTGTCCTTAAAGGTCTCTCAAGGGTTTCCTCATACTTTATATTACAAATTGCCCGACATCATTTTGTAGAACTGACAATGTCTTAGTTGATGCTTTGCTCTTAGCACCATATTTTCCTCTGCGGTTTGGGCAACAAAATTACAGACCACGTAGGCTACGGTATCAAGACTTATCACCACCCCATCAAAGATGGCTGCTAACCACAACGACACATTAACATTCTGTCAACAGGATGCAATCAGGAAAACCAAGCACGAAATAATGAACCAATCACCAAAGGAATGAAGTATTAATTGGAGCCAAGGTCAGTTTTCTTGCATAGCATCCAACTGGTGGAAAGTGACATGTAGCTCATGTTGTGTAGTCTTGATCCTATATGATTTGACATAGCTTGTATCTCTATTGTATTAATCATCATTTAATTCATAGTTACATCTTACTGCCCTGCACAATACAATGGGTTTACAAGAATGGCATCGTCATTATCACGAGCATCCTGGGGGGAAATCAGGGTTTAACGTTCGCTTCTCCGACCCAATTTGTGTGATGTGTCTGCAGGATGTGTCACGAGCAGATTGCAGCTATTGTGTTCTAACAGAGGTGTACTAACTGATCTCAGTATGCTATCAAATGTCATATCTTTAGTTACACATATCAATTTACACATATCAATTACGTTCACCAACATTAGCACTAGGTCATAACGTCTCTGTCAACAGTAACAAACTCTTTGTGTAGGCTATATGGCTCCAATAAAGATCCCGTGACACCATGACCGACATACTATAAACTATGCTAACAATGTCTCTCTTGGGTAATCACAGGTAATAGGGTAATTCTGATGCGGCGTTCAAATATCCCGTGGCGCTTATTGCAATCAAAAAACCGATAAGTTATACTTAATGGTTAAGAAGCCTGGCGAACAAATTGATAATTACGATTTTTTTCAAAATTCGTTGCAAGTTGAAAAATATTGAGTTGAAAGCTGAGCCTCAAATAGCTTCTTAACTAAACAATATTGAGTGAATTGCAATGTATTGTAGGAGGAAACTGGAGACTCCGGAGCAGATTTCATAATGGTGTGGGAAGATTCTAACAATTGTTTGCAATTTGAGTTAAATGTTAGCCTTCCATTGCTAAAAATAAAACTACTTGCTCTCGGCAGAGCTCTGTAGAACAGATAACAGCGAATTACCGGTATCAATTTATTGATTACTAGGATACTGCATCATTGTTTGCAGGAAATAACAGTTATTGCACAACAGATTCTGAGAAGTGACTCGGAAAGTACTTGAATCACTTCATGACGCACTTAATTCGCGAAAATATCCTGCACGCGAAATTTTTCTGTTTTACAGTATCATCTACAAGAATCTATTTTCTCATGTCGGGTGTTAAATCTGAGCGAATGATGATCATTAGTCATGCAACTCGTGTAATTGTCGTTCTCCGTCGTGTTGCCGTAATTGATACTTTATCACACAATTGCAGGATGATAAGATGAGATTTTATTGCTTTTGTCCGTTAATCTCACTAATTACTGAAAGAGTTATGTTCAAATAGAGAGAGTAATTGAAGGGAGGTGAATGATGCAAGAGTTAAGCATCATTTAGATGAAAGGAAACAAAAAGTATCATTGCAGAAACTACCATTTACCCCCTTAGGACTAGAGCCTTTCTGAGATAACTACATCCTGACACACAGAAGAGGAAATTCAGATTAGTTTAGCTTTGCAAACATTTCGCGGGATACAGTAAGCTTTCATCATCTGAAATCAGGCCGGAGTTCATACTTTTGGTCTAAAACCCGATACAGCCTTGTAAGCAACAGGCTAAAAGGACATAATTACATAGATTTTCCTGGTTCTCCCCAGTGTCATTATAATAAATACAGTGGAACCTCCCTTAGCGGACACCTCTCTAGGACAACCTCTCTATTAAGGACACTAGTTTTGGTCCCAATTTGGTTGTTTCCATTCAATTTGACCTCTCTAATCACGACACCTCTCTATTAAGGCAGCATTTGTCAGTCCCGAGGGTGTCCTTAAGAGAGAGGCTCTACTGTAAATGAAATCTGCGTCTAGTTAGCTGCTGCTGATATCGGGATACTGCACAGGCAGAATCAGGGAAACAACATCAATAAATAAACACTAGCAGGTGGTTCGACACACTATCAGAAAAAAAAACAATACCGTTTTGGCCCTGCTGGTGGCCAAGGGGTAAAAACATGATCTGGCTGAAAAAAGTAACAACACAATATCAAAACTACCACCCTGTGGCGATTACTGGATATCAATATTCTCCTGTTACCATAATATTACAGATGATGGGATACTTTTGATGTTCATCACTAGAGGGCGTTGTCATCAAAAAACCACACTCCGGACGCAGTGGACTGGCCTCTTCCCTCACCCGATGAGACAGTTTGAATAGGATGACGAAATGCCCCGGTAGTCTATAGACAAAACAGAGAACGACTGCGAACTTCAACCATCGCTCTCCCCGCGAATTCGGAGCTCGTTCTCGACTGATATTCAAAGCAGTTAATTACATTGTACATGTATCTGATCCCAATGGTGGTTCCCAGAGGATTTCCATCACAACAATACTGATGACATGATAATGACTGTGGTCCAGCCATCGCACAGGACCAGCCTTTCTATCAAATTGATTGATCAAAACAATCGCAATGTGTTATTCTCAAAGGCGAGGGGGGATGGGGGATATGACCCGACAGAACCAACTCGATAGATGATCAACTTTGAAGCCGGACTATTTCCTCTTGGGTACCGATATTCCGTTTACACAAGAGAAATTAGGAACCCCTCCAGATTCGATCGGATCCCAACGGGTCACTTTTGTGTCATGTGAACTGTCCTTTATATATATTGCAAGGTTTGTATCATTAACTTTCCATCCAGTCACGCTTGTTGCTGCGATGTCTAATCCAAATGATGTTTCGCGACAGAGGACGTTTCACGGCGTAAAAACAATATTGATGTGTGGTAATCACTTCAGTACAGCCATTGGAACTGGCCTCGTCAACTCAAGTCAATAAACCATTATCGCTGATAACATTCTATTTCCCAAATGCACTATGATAAACACACTATTTTGGTTTATTGATTGATACAGAAATCCCAATGCAAAGCAACGCATTTGCCACACATTATCCTAGTCATGTTTTATGGCAAGGAGTATAAAAGACTCAGGACTTCAACTGTTCTTTTGTAAATATTTCTGCGATTAGCAATTTTGCGTAACTTTGTCTGGCCTACCTATCTTCTGCCTATATTAGCCTCCCTTTAACACTTCATCGATCAGTATGAAGCACAAACACACCACAAACAACAACAAATAAATGGTTTATTGACTGACTACAAAAATCGAAGATTTAAAATTTACACGACAAATATTTGTTGCCTTCAGGCACAACCATCAACTGCAACAAAAGTCTTTGTCCTATGTTGACAAATAACAAACAAATAAGCCAGATATTCACAACATCACAAAATGGAATATTCTTTAAAGATTCGCAATTTTATAAAATAAATAAAAAATATCACTGTGGAAATTGCGGCGTTCGTCACATATAAAATATTATGCAACATTTTCACCTGATGTGTTTCTTTACGAACGAACACTTTCATTTCTACATGTATTTACTCAAGTAGCAAATTCGAAGCCACGTGGAAAAACAGCCGTAAACTTCGTTAGTGGAAAACAACATTCTTCAAACATTTTGCAAACCCCCCCAAAACTTTTAAATCATCTATAAGTTTCTCAAACCTACGCTGAGAAGTTTTTTCTCGTATTACTTGTTTTCGATCGAATAACTTGGAAACCGTTAAACGGTTCTCATCAAAAGCCCGTAAATTGATCATATGCTTCATATAATATGACAACTCCCAATACAAGATACGATTACATCCAGGTTTCACAAATTTCCAATTCCTCCTTTTGCTCCAGGGCTTTTGGATACTTAAGTTCACTTCGAGCGACGTTCAAAGCTTCAATTCTCACTCTGATCTATGCTGAAAGTTTGTTGATAAGTTGTTCAAAGGACGAAAGCGCCCAAAGTGTGGAAACGTGTAATTTGAAGTTAATAAAATACGCGCCAACAATCTAGAGAGATCTGTCGCTGGCCTATAAACTGTATAATACAGATAGATTTTTATCACAGAGACATGATAAGTATTGCACTACCAATAGAGAGAATCTCCGAGGGAAAAATTGCCTGCTGAGAGAGCTTCCACTGTACAGAGAAAGATCACTGACGGCCATCATTAATTCGAGCTACTCGCGCGTTAAAACAGCCTATTGCAGAGTTTGTGTCTTAGTAAACAGGCCTGCGAACTACCAGCTGTGAAATATCGATATCTATCCAACTGAGGAAGAAGAGAGGATTGATCAGGACACGACACTGTTTTTCGATATACATCACAAAGTGCTTTGATTGGCGAGACTGGACATAAAATGCTGCTTTTTTAATCAGAAATGTACTAGAACACTTAAGGGATATGCTTTATGGCGAGAAAAAGAACCATTGTGAACTATTGCCTGTTGAAAATGTCTTGTGTCTACAGATGAAGGGATTTTTGATGTATTTGATTATTTAGTCATGACCATTGGGCAACTTGGTGTCGCCAACCCATTTCTATTCAAATTAAACGTTTTGAATGCCACAAAACTACCATACGCATGATACCTCCGAGTTTTTTTCCAATATTTTTAGATCAGTGAAACTAGAGTTTATACAAAGGGCAAATAATGTGTCTGGAAACCTTACTATACGTTTTAGCCATAATTGGATCAATCATCCAGAAAAAAACTTTCAAATCGAAGAGCGGATTTGGTCAAGCAGATGATACGAATAGACGGGGAGAGATCAACGACACAAACACTCAAAAGTATACAAGGAGGGTCTTAACTGTTGACCAGACAAGGAACTGGCAGAGTACGAAAGCCAGAAGGATCGTATTTCGAATGATCCTTCTGGGCTTTCGTGGTACGAATGAAAATTATTTTCAATTCTCTGATAAATTTTTAAAACTGAAACGTTCAACTACGTGTACGTTTCTACCTGTAAAAAAGGACATTATTCACGTTGAATTAAACCTATTGTTTGTTATTATGAATTCTGACACATTTTAAAAGCAGAAATATATTTAGACTAAGTTAATGTTTTATTAATTTGGCATGAATGGACTAAAACATAACGACAATGTTCTCTGAAAGATCGATTCGTTTTTGCTAATTATTAATTTTTCAATATTCTCTTATTCTGGTATGTTCTGTGTATTAAGTTATTTCGGTAATTTCGAACTTGTGATCAATGTCCTTTTTTAACAGGTAGAAACAATTCATATATACACGAAGTATAATGTTTCATCGGTTACCCAGATCAAACATGTACATGTACTTCTAAATTATTTGTTCTATGTTGCTTTCGAATTTCCTTCAACTTTGTATTGTGAAATAAACTTAAAGTAGGCCTACTTGCTATACTTCAAAACGTATTACAAAGTTGTTTTTTAGTTGCTTTTCGTCGTTTCAATTTTTTCTGCCTTTTTATTTCAAGTTGATATTCTATTGGAACGATTTCAAAATAAACTTGGCTAAGTTCTAAAACATGGATTCGTGTTTACCGTTTGTACTTGTTGGACCACAAGGCTACCAGTCGTTTATGTAATGGTAATCAAAATATTGTTAGTCAATTGCCAATAATTAGCTAATACGTAGTTAGCACAGGAACTATGATTATTACAAAGTCGTAGAATCGAGTGCAAACATGCGAATATGTTGCTCTCATGGTTGGCTCTCATATACTATACGTGATATGAATGTATTTAATTGGCTTATATTCAGGCAAAATTCCGTAAATATATTACTACAGGGGGAGAACTCTATTAGCCATTAATTATTTAACGGCACTCAGCCAATCTGGCTATGTCTGCACATCCATGTCTACTTTTTTTGTGCTAAGAACTGAATATAACTGAACACAACCCATTTCACTCATAATGGATGATATGAATAAAGACTAGCAAATGCTTTTACTCTGGTTTTGTACAGGAAGGCCTAGTGTAAATGTACATGGAGATTTAGATAAAAGCATTTGATTGTCTTTATTCATATCACCCATTGACTAAGTACATTCATGCCGTCCCATGCATTTAACAGGAAATCTTGGTTGTCATGATGCGTTTAACTTAACATGTATGCTTCTTTAAAGGCCTACATTATGTGTGTTCATTGCGTGTTCTTGTTACTCAAGTAAACATTAATACACTTTGCCCTAGTGCAGTTATTATGCATACAAATTTGATGAAATTGACATTTACAGTATTTGCATCTGTTCAAATACGCTATTGAAATTTATATTCAGTATAAGCTTATATGCACTGCCACACATTTACTCAATTGGAAATTTTTTAATTCTCTCGAGTTAATATTCTTTAAAACCCACAGTAGGCCTTTAAGAATAGGTCAGAATTGATTACGGTGCACCTTAAGTTCTTTTGATAAGTAGTTTGTTTATGTCTTTTGCAGACCAAAAACCCTTGCGTTAAGGTCAACAGGTGCCGAATTTTAGATAAACTGACATTTAAAACTCCAAAGGCTTTAATCTGAATTAATCCCACAAAATAATCCTGCTAGCAATAGGACTAGTGTGGTTTTGGCCGGTTCTCCTTGAAGCAAGAGCAGACATGAATGTTGGCAAGAATGTTCGGGCCAACACACTATACATGTATTTCTAGATAGTTTTAACTTTGAATTTTCAGATGAAATATAACGTTACGTTCAAATATTCAATTTTCGAAGCGAAATCACCAAATATCTTATTCAAGTCTGATTGTAGGAGAACGATGACAGGCAAAATCTCATGGGGCCCGGATGCAAGAGCTAATACAATTCTCAAAAGATTAGTAATCATTAAGCAACAACGAATAATCGTGAAGAAAGTTTCTGCTGACACAGAAAGGATTTGATCTTCCAGGGAAGTATAAAATGCCAACCAAAATTTTCGAGTATAACATCTTGGGCTGAACTTGACCCGCATCCGGGGTCCTGGGTACGTCACCATTGTTTTGGTTATTTTTAGAGGCGTAGATACGTATTTCATTAAAAATTTGAAATCTGGAACTGAATTTAAAAATTTGCAATTGTATAAAATCCGTATTCTGAATATAAATACTAGTATCAACATGGTCTTTGTGGTAGACAGAGATATACCAATACCATGAACAACTGCACTATCAATACGGCATTGATATAACTGCATTTCCATCTTCCTGACCAACGATTTAAAAAAAACTGTGTTTGCCTGTCCCTATAATGCCAGCCTTCGATTCTTTGGTGGTATTATTATATAGGTCATGTTTTGTTGATAAGATGTTGTTTTTTAATTTGAGCAAATATGGATAACCTAGATGTGTATGTATTTATGATATTCAAATGCAAACAATGGGAGAATGAGACACAAATATTATTCACCAATTTCATTTTTGGGTCATAACTTTCTATCTGTAATGCAAAATGAATTGATGTGACACGCATTCCTTTAGGACATATCCAGTAGAACCTCTCTATTAAGGACGGGGACACCATCAGGATCATAAATGACATTATTATTTGAAACTGGTATCTTTGTAAACCAAGGCAAGGCAAGGCAAACCAAGGCAAGGCATCAATTGTCCATCGTGATTGGCTTGATTGGTTAATGATCGACAGTCAATTACGTTAGATAATTGGCACGTGCAGGCACTGGAACACTGCTCCAACGGGGGTTCTTTTTTGGCGCCAAAGAACCCCACAGGTAGAGAACTTGATACAAAACATAGGTGTACAGAAAGCCTTATACTTGGAGTAACGCATACAAATTGCAGGTTTATGCCTAAAAGGCCTATGATATTTTAATAGCAAAACAGAAAGAAAATTAATGAGGGTATATGTATCAGCCCATACCTGGTTGCCTTGTGTACATATATTTATCCGAATCCGCAAGACTAATCCACCATAATAATCCAAAAAGAGCAGTAAATCCAAGATTACGCTGGAAATCCGACCAATCCATGATGTTTTAGTGCTTCATCGTCGCATTGAAACAACTCAACAGCCTAACATTTCACGAGGAAAACCCGATAGTGATTCACCATCCAAATTGGACTCGACCACGGAGGGGTGAGAGATAGACACGCGCCAAATTATGATTCAAAGTATAGGAAATATTATCGTATAAATGCAAATCAAGCCCACAGTTGGTAAAACTAAGCAATGGAAATGATATTTAGATGCTTTATTATGGATTTTCAATGTTTTTGTGTGATTTTGATGCGTGTAAATACTAATCATCCCTATTTTAAAATGAACTCGCCCCGTTGCAATTCAAATATTGGGTTATTTCACAGCTGGCGGTGATATTCTCAATGATATTCCACTTCATTCGCGTTAGTTCGCATTATATACTTGCTGTCAATAGTTCCAGAGGTATTCACTATGTTGAATAACAGGTAAACAATGTCAAACCAAACCGTAGAGGGCCCGATTGAGAGTCAAGATGTATTTTCTAATAGGGCAGTAAACCCGCTAGCTGGGGGCAATGAGGACTAACGAAGGTATAAGTACCCATCCTGAGATTCAGGGTTCGATGTCATACACAAAATTGCATCCTGAGAAAATCAGGGTCTCTGAGCCCTGCACGCAGCGTGCATGCCGGAGTCCTCAAGATGAGTATATATTGAAAAACAACAGTTTTTTTGCTTCGTACTTACGTACGTAGGCCTGCGAAACCTATTGGGTACGGAGCCCCATCCCGCAAAACAGCACCTTTGAACGTACGACCGTCCCTGGATCGGAGTACGTCGGAAGAACACTGACACTAACGCCCCCAAGAAGGAAGGTGGCTTACTATCAATTGTATTTGTGTACGACAAGTTCACGGCGCGTACTGAATCGTAGGGCGAGTTTTGTTTGTTGAACATGTCAGCTATAGATGGCCACACTGCAGACTGTTTTATTGACATCCTCGGCCTCAGGAGTAATCAACCTTGCCAATAATGCATCAATCAGCTATCGAGATGAGGTAACCTCGTCCCTCCAGCTAGCTACCTTGTGTAAATTATTGAATGGAAGAAACTGGTGAAAGGTCTATTGGAAGTCCTCATGTTTTAGAAGTTGTTGGTAAAGATGGCTGTAAGAATCTGTACCATTGGCATACAAATGTAACACCTTAGAAAAACACTCAGCGGTTACCACCACCAGTATTTACTTGTCTTCAAGGTATTTTTGAGACTTTCCCGGAAGAAGTGTCAAGACCATTTTTATAATCTCACGACAACCACGACAATTGGCCCACGCGGTGGCAGAGTCAATCATGTAGTGTCAGACATCTGAGTGGAGAGTGGAAGGCGAGGAGGGAAGTCGCATTCCCACAAAATGCAAGATCTCATCGGTTTCACTGTATCCTATTAATAATCTTTGGATTTAATAACCGGACGCTATTGGGAGGATCATTTTGAGGTAGGAATGTCTTGGTTTTACTGAAAATTAGTTGAGATATCTTAACTTTAGAAGTGTATTTTTTCACCCCAAAACGAAAATGGTGGTCGTCGTTCTCAACTTAAATGCGCCGCCCGCTTCCCCAAAATTGACAAGTGATATTCAGTTGCGTCCGCGCTCTCGAAATGCGGAATTTTGACGCTTTATTTGTCATTTTTGATGTGGCTTTCCTCTCCGCTTGCTTCAGGGGCGTAGCTGGATTTTTGGTCTTGGCCTTGGCCTCGGGTGGGGACGGGGGCGGAGGGGGGGGGGGGGGCGAATGTCACTTTGAAACAAGTTTTTTTGCTGACAACTGACATCTGAGATATCTGGGGCACTTGCGTTCCACCTGCCCCCTCCCTAGTTTGACCCTTGCTCTTAATCAGCAAATAAGTAGCCTCTCTGCTGATCAGGTAATAAGAGTGGCTGATCCCGACCGCTCTCTAGTCTATAGCCTACTGTCTGTGTTGTGGGGAAAAAATGGCAGACTTGGTGTCACTTCAGTCTGATCTTGATGTTCGCGATGGGATGTAAAATTTCAACAAAACTTGGGGTTGAATGTGGCAGTGAAGTCATCAGCACGTCACGGCTGGGGGATGGGGAGGGGATGTCGTCATGATATTGATAATAAGGTGGTGACTGACAAATACTAGCTGGTCTTTATTATTTCAGTTCTGTGGCGGTGGACAACACAATGCAAACAGTTCCTAAGACGCGGGCGCCAAAATGTGCTCGATGTAGAAACCATGGCGTTGTAAGGGATCTTAAGGGACATAAACAGTATTGTCCCTTTAAGGATTGCCTTTGTCAACTCTGCCAACTGAACTTGGCTAGGAGAAAAGTGATGGCGAGTCAAATCGCACTGAGGAGACAACATGACCTTGAGCAAGAAATGAGAAGTTTGCAGACTTCAGGTGAAAATATGCGAGATTCAGGTGGTGAGCTGTCATTAAATCTATTTTTATTTTTTGTTGTCATTCATATTGTTGTCCTAACTTAATCAGAATAGATTGCTTTCTCACCTGTCGGGCTGTTTTTTATCACCTTTTTCACAGGCAACTTGAGTTTACCATTGGGATTGTACTATTTTAGCAAAAGTATTTTGAATGAAGCCATTTAGGCCTACTGTTTATTCTCTGAAAAAAGCTTCTCAATAGAGTGGCCTCCGCCTCCGCGCATGATACTCATTTTGTTCATCACCATGGAGACAGGGTGAGACCATCTTGCTCTTCTAGCAGAAATGTTGGAATTAATGATGAGGTGAAAATGGGTGCTCATCTTTGCCACAAAATTAATCAAAATTCCCTAAAAATTTATAAGTCTACCATTCTTTTGTTTACAGTTTGCAAAACCTTGTCTGGAAACAAAATTGACGCAAAAATGCGATCGCCTAAGTGTGCCTTGTGTCAAAATCATGGCGTTGTAAGACATTTGCGGGGACACAAGCAATACTGTGAATTTCGGGATTGTATGTGCGCTAAATGCAAGTTAAACGTCGCTCGACGTAAAATTATGGCAGTGCAGATCGCGGTTAGACGACAACAAACACTGGAAGAAGAGACATCGGTTTTGCAGAGTGAAAACATGAGAGCAGGTAGGACCAAAATTGTTTGTTGTTGCATTAAGTGCCTCACAGATGAGTTAGGTGTATTGCTGCAGTGTGTGGTGATTATTAACCTCTGTCTGCGGGTGAAACTTGGCACTGCTGGGTTTGGCATATATTGCAGGTTGCAGCGATTGGGATAATTGGCACAGGTTGTTGCACGACAAAAAGGTTGATGGTTCATTTGGGAGGCACTTTAGTCCATGTCAGTTTTCCCCACAGAAACTTTCCTGGGTCAACTGCTCCGACCATATTTTGACACATTCCAGTTATGCCCAAGTTGGCAGCAAAATATGTCTGGTAGCTCTACCATTTAAAACCATTGATTACCAACTCCATGATTCTGTCCGGGTGCTATTTTTTTGTCCGGGTGCTAAAATAAATAAAAAACATTATAACAAGATAAAGAGACTCGTGGAAAAATATGAAGGTCAAGTCAGTTGAGAAAGCAAGTCTTTTCCATTGATGTGATTGAATAAATACATACTCAAGATTACTGAGGAATTCGCACAAAAGGCCAAGATATAAGCATGACAACTTAGGTTTGCCAAACATTGTCTAAAGTGTCACTGAGTGAACATGTTATGGCATCAACTGACCTCTGCTTTCTCCAGTTTCCATATCATTGATACAGTCTTATATTGGTGAAACTAGAGTATCTTTTAAATTTAGCATCTAGAGTGTGTTTTTGTTGTACTGGCCACTGGTTACACTCCTCGAGAATTTTATCACAGTTTGTAATCTTCTCAATGATTTATTGAAATGTTCGTACTGGTTTGTAGTAGTCGCTATGTATCAACTTGTTATACAAAGTGTCAACACGGTGATTTGTGGGACAACATTTCAAAGTCAATAGGTGCATTCAGTGCTATTTGACAGGCCAGGCAGGGCCGTATCAGAACCCGATAATTTAGACTGTAATGAGCGGTTTCATAGGCATAGGCTGGGGGTGAGCGGGTTGGGGTAATTCGTTAAAACCAACCCTTTCAATTTTTTGAACATACCCCTCCTTTAGATCAAACTACCTCCCCATCTAAAAGACTATGAGTTTTTTATGGCGTTGTGTTAGAATAGATGGTAAGTTATCACTTTTTTTTAATGACTTGACACAAATCTGTGATTAATGGGAATTTTTTTAAGCATCTTGCAAGTTTGTCAAGGCAAACCATGTACTCAAGTCAACAAAATTGTGAAGTAGCAACATGTTGAAAAAACACAACATACATTGAACACATACATTGAACACCAACTGATACAAAGTCACAAAGGAACAATGATTTTTAAATAAACATTATGTATCATTCTGTGCACATTGTATCTCTGTAAAAAATACACAATACATGTTTGTTAAAAGTTGCTTGCACTGACATGACTGACTCTCTTGTGCCAGTGCTTGGTGCTACGCAAACAAAAAGCTTTTTTGCAGTTAAGACCAAAATCTCTTGTTTGCGATGATCATTGCTGCACCCTGCAAGAAATATCCAACACAGCACCACGCAGTTCTACCCAAAATCTCTTGTTTGCGATGATCATTGCTGCACCCTGCAATAAATATCAAACACAGCACCACGCAGTTCTACCCAAAATCTCGTTTGCGATGACCATCGCTGCACCCTGCAATAAATATCAAACACAGCACCACGCAGTTCTACCCAAAATCTCTTGTTTGCGATGACCATCGCTGCACCCTGCAATAAATATCAAACACAGCACCACGCAGTTCTACCCAAAATCTCTTGTTTGCGATGACCATCGCTGCACCCTGCAATAAATATCCAACACAGCACCACGCAGTTCTACCCAAAATCTCTTGTTTGCGATGACCATCGCTGCACCCTGCAATAAATATCAAACACAGCACCACGCAGTTCTACCCAAAATCTCTTGTTTGCGATGACCATTGCTGCACCCTGCAATAAATATCAAACACAGCACCACGCAGTTCTACCCAAAATCTCTTGTTTGCGATGACCATCGCTGCACCCTGCAATAAATATCAAACACAGCACCACGCAGTTCTACCCAAAATCTCTTGTTTGCGATGACCATTGCTGCACCCTGCAATAAATATCAAACACAGCACCACGCAGTTCTACCCAAAATCTCTTGTTTGCGATGACCATTGCTGCACCCTGCAATAAATATCCAACACAGCACCACGCAGTTCTACCCAAAATCTCTTGTTTGCGATGACCATTGCTGCACCCTGCAATAAATATCCAACATAACACCAGGCAGTTCTACACAAAATCTCTTGTTTGCGATGACCATCGCTGCACCCTGCAATAAATATCCAACACAGCAGCACCCAGTTCTACCAGTGAACAAGCAATCTTTTTGTTGCTCTTGGCAGCAATAGTTAACGCAAATCACTCCCACAAAAATGTCTTGTTTTCCGAGTACTGTACTTTAAAAGAACCTGAAGCCCATATCAGAATTGGTGAAGGAACGAAGATGGCAATGGTTGGGCCATGTGCTCCGAATGCCTGCAAACGCATTGCCAAGGAGAGCACTCACATGGACACCACAGGGGAGACGGAATAGAGGCTGACCAAGAGAGACCTGGCGGCATTCCATGGCAAAGGAACTTCAAGAGAAGGGCCTAACGTGGGAGGCAGCCAGACAGCGAGCAGCCAACAGACTTGAGTGGAGGACCCTGAGGAACGCCCCATGTGCCACCTAGGGCACGAAGGGTCCTAAAGAAAGGAAAAGAGTACTTTAAAAGAACAAGGGCAGGATGATCTTCCCTCTAAAATTATTGCTTCTTCTAAAGTTCTATCATTCATCTTGTTAGGTGCGGGGCCAAATTCCCCTGATTTGCTTAGGAATAGGATGGCACCGGCAAATAATTCGATGACTTACATGCCAAACGCATCACACTCTGTTCAGCATATGATGTTTGGTAAGCAAGAATTTCATCAGTTTTGTTTTCGTGTTGTCAAATGAGGCCAGGAAAAGTCAATTCATTCATCTTCTTGATTTGAGCGGCACTGTCAAATGCAAACTTTAAAAGTCTGAAAATTTCAACTCTAATTCACTTTATTTCTTTGTCTTGTCTCTAGGTGCTGGCCGCAATTCTTCCGATTCGTTCTTAAGGATGGCACCAACATCTAGCACGGCAAACTACGTGCCGAATATTACGCACACCGTCCACCACATGATGTTGGGTGAGGTTTCCTCCTTAATTTCCCCCTCCCCGGGCCAAATCTGAAAACCCTGAAAAAAGGGTTCCGATCGGATGCATTTCGCTTTGCACTAGAACTTCAGCCAATGAGAGAATATGCCTTGGCCTTGTGCTAGAGCTAGACACCTGATTTCCTCAAGATAGATTGAAGGGCTAAGGCTTGTGGTGCTCATATCATTATTCTTCTGTAGCATAACTAGTCTTCGGCAATCATTCGAGTCAAGCACGTGGATGATTGTCCATTTCATTTTGAGAAACTGCCGATTTCAGGTGCTGGTCGAAATTCGTCTGATTCACTTCTTCGAATGGCACCGGCAAATAATTCAGCGAGTTACTTACCGAATGTTTCACACTCTGTCCAGCACATGATGTTGGGTAAGTTTGATTCTTTGTAACAAGAAGATTGACTTAAAGTTTAAAAAGTTAAAGAACAGGTTTGCTTTTTACTTCGCTTCTTCAAGGGAATGGGTGAATAGGTACTGCCCAAAATGGATCAACTGTATCTGTAGTACAGCTAGTCTTATTTGGTTCTGCTATGCACTACACTACCTGCGCCATAAGGACTACCCTGTCAGACAAAAAGTCTTGCCATCCAGCCCTTTTTAAAAGGATGTTCCCAAACTCTGTTTCTTTCCAGATGACAAAAACCTGCAGAGTCCAGAGAGGAGAATGTCACCCATGCAGATGCCTGCCCCGTCTTACCATCCTAACGGATTTCTCTAAGGAAACGTGAGGCCAGAATAGTTAGCTGATGGAAAAACCGTGCTTAAGTTAGTTTAATCCACCAACTTGAGTTAGCTTTGGTTAAGATAAATTAACCTTAGTTAGAGTGAATTAACTTAAGAACTTTACAGACATTCTAAAAAAATAGAGCAAATTATCTACGGCAAATTTTCCTGAGTCTGCATCATTTAGCTCTGGCCACTGTGGATGCTGACTATGGGCTCCACGCAGCAAGATTTTAAGCCAATTGATGCTGGCCCATCTGAATTTGTCCGTTTGCGTCAGTGATTTCCTTGTCTTGGATGTCCATAGTCTGTCTTAAGATAAGGTGGTCATGGTACGGTATTGTACTGTTGTGAAAACTTAAGTTATAACCAAGTAACTTAAGTTATAATCAAGTAACTTAAGTTACAATCAAGTAACTTAAGTTATAATCAATTGAGTTAAGTTAGAAATAATTTAACTCAAGTCAACGTGTTTCATTATATTCCAAGTTACATGTTGTTCAAAATTGCGTCCCTGCTTGAGATTTTCCTCGACAGCTTGTCGAGGTATTTAAATTCCCCCTCCTCAATGTCTATGAGAGAGTAGCACTTTGCAATTTTGCTAAAGTGCTTGGCCATATCATGTCAACTAATCATAATTAAAACAAGTGTAGTTTTGTATTTCATGTTTTATTATATTCCAAGTTACATGTTGTCTATAATTGCGTCCCTGCTTGAGATTTCCTTGACGGCTAGTCAAGACTATTTAGACCAAATTCCCCCTTGTCCATGAGAGAGTAGCACTCCACGTTTTTGCTAACGTGCTTTGCCATATTGTAATTTTTCAAAACATCGGTATGCTAATCAACATTTAACAATGTGTAGTTTTGTCACTGTGTCATTGCTTGCCAATTTTTCTCTGACGGTTGGTCAAGAGTATTCTAAATCGTAACCAAATATTGCTAATCAACATTGAAACTGAGTGTAGTATTGTAGCATATTTCATTTCATTTATTGATATATATCGTTTTACAATTTCTTGTGTCCACTAACCATAATTTTGCCATTTCATCATAACCTGGTTGTAAACAAAAAATTGTTGTTTCGTGTTCAATGGTAAGCTTTCTCTTTTGTGTAAAATCATATCTATCAATGAACTTCTGTCCCTCAACCCGAACGCTTTGTGTATTACTGTATATACATTCCATTTTATGATTGCATCATGTTTCTTTGTGTAATTACTGTAAACCCGGTCAGGGGCTGTCATGACTTGTAAGGTGGTAGTTCAACCTTTACAGAAGAGTAGCAGCACCCAATGTGACAGCTCTTGGCTTATTTTTCAGTATTATTTGTTTTGCAAACTTGGAGAAAGATAATTGCTCATTATTTAGAGAATTAATTTGCTGGTTTTGGTCAAACAGGAAAGTGTGGTAGTTCGAGCTCCCGGTTAGCGGTGTGCCGTAACTTGAGGCTCGAACTACAGTTGTTTCTTAGCTTAGCTTTTCCGTTTCAACCAATCCAGGTTTTAAAAAGTATTTTTCATCCATGTTTGTCCATTTAAGTATTCGTCATATCAAAAGATTATTACCATGATTATTACTGAATTGATATTGTTTACTGCTGACAAAATTCTTATGATGTCAAAAATACTCCCCCCCCCATTTCGGTATCTGAACCCCCTAAAACCATTGAGGTATAAATAATATATATATACCTCCATGCTAAAACCCACTAAATTCCATTTGAAATACACCTGTACCAAACTAAGTTATGCATTAAATTCATTACCCACAGAAACTGTTGTCAGTTTGACGGCAATAGTTGCATAGTTTTAGCTGATATTTGCTTGAAACTTGTTGTATTTTTGGTATCATATGAATTTTGAATTTTGTGCCTTTGCTATCACTGCTGTTCACCTGTTACAAACGCAAATTGTGCTTCAAATTGTACTTCCGTAATCAACTTTATTTTCATTGCATATTGTTATTTGCATAATAATTACCTATGAAGTAATTACAAAGTATTCAAGTTCATTTTCTTTGCATATCTGTATTGCTATTTCCATAATAATTACTTGTGAAGTAATTATTAGCATATGTCACATGGTGTGTCAGATGGTATGTCATGTGATGTATCATGTGATGTGTCACATGACATATTTCGTGTGTCACGTGATGTGCACATGTGTGTTAACTAGTATTTATGTTTGTGAAACATTGTAATCGTTCAGTATTGAAATAAATTACGTTAAAGGATAATTCTGTTTTATTAAATCTGTTAAGTACTGTATGACGACCCTCGTCAAGGTTTGGCCACTGGAGGCCTCGAAATCTTCCAAGAAATGGAAAGCTATGAGCCGGGAACTCAAATATGGATACAAGGCGGCCATCTTTGTTTTCACTCTCCACCCCATAACTTGGGAACCAGTTGAGAGACGAACCTAAAAAAACTCTGTACCAGAAATGGCGTACAATGTACATTGCGATGTGGCTCGATTACTTAATATATAGTTTTATTTTTGAGGGGAGGGTGTCTAACAATCAACACCACTAAATGTTGGCTCCTATCCCTAAATCTGGCTCAAAAACCAAAGCTCCCACGAACGTCTACTTTTGCGGGAATTCATCTCTTCTTCCCCAATGTTTTGAGAGCAAAAAGCTCACCCGAATATAGCATCCCTGCATATCCAACAATATTTTTGCAGTTGGACCTATACACTGTATTTTCTGTTGAGTTGTCATAACCGTCTCCAAAGTATCTAAAATGGTTACAGTTATAAACATTTTGCGACATTTCATTTCGAAAAATCCTGCTAGAATAGCGCTGATAATGATTACATCTGCTACATGTACATGTTCTTCTTTCACTAATTTTTTTTCCGCAATTCGCATTAATTGTCAGCATCCCCTTCCCGTTAGCAGATTAGTCCATTACCGCAACGTGAGACGTTTCACAAAGATTACGAAAAGAATTAGGTGGAAGAGTTCTTGGGTGGGATGAGAATTTGGATAACCAGAATTGATCAAAAAACTCTGGTTGCGGATACACCATGACATAAAAGCCTAGCCGGAGTACAGTTGTGTGCGGACTGGGGCTTTGGGACGTGCATACTCTTTTTAAAGGGACAGCTTGGACAGTGTCATGATGATATATGTTGGTTTAACATACTAAAAAGGCGCCCGGCAGGACCGTGTCTTCTCGAAACAGAATAATTAAAAATCATTAAACTGCAATATACAATGTGCGAAACCAGGGTAACCATAGGCCTGCTTGAAATTCACAAGCCATGTCTAAAACTGCCTGGTTACAAACAGCATCATTGTGACACTACTAGTGGCGGCGCATATTGTCAAGCAGGGCTATTAATATCATCCTCGAGGCCAGGTTAGTCCCAAGACCAAGTTGTTCCTTTAACAATGTCTTCCGACCAGCGCTGTGGCTGCAACACCGTCTCGTGGCAGAGCTATAGGTCAACATATTGGTGCAAACCACTAATTTCTTCTGATATACTGTCGCAAGATATTGTATCAAGGTGTGCTTCGATTCTTTAAACTGCTCATAAACACACAGCCCATTAATTGAATGCATAATCTATAAATCCGACGAGACTCTTTTCTTGGTCTGGACTACTCAAGCGCAGCCTCGTATCCGGTCGATCACGCGAGAGGTATAGGGCCAAATTCGTAAAGGGCGTTTAAGGGTTAGACGCGTGTAACTTCTCTCTAATCAGTGTCGGGGCCTATTCATATTCTGCGAAGATTTACATGAAGGACCTGAATCTGTCTATTCAGTAGTTAATCGCTGTTTTAAGCTAAACACCCTTTATGAATTTGGCCCATAGACTCCCGGGGCAGTCCATTGCGTCATCCTAATTGGATATCTTTCTGGCGAAGGACGAGTCCGGCCCACTACGTCCGGAGTGCAGAGAAGTACATGCACACGTTGGGCTTTGGCGAGCGTGTCCTTGACCCTTGGTTGTGACTGAGGATACGTGAGCATACATTGTATGCGGAAATCTCTCAGTCTTGCGAGACACCACAGACATCATGATATCACAATCTCCCGGAATTAATAATCGAAAAAGCTTCAACACTAAAACGTTATCAGCTAACATTAGTATTTTTAGGCCAAGGTATCAATGATTTATGTGACAGAAATCTTTAGGTTGAAAACAACAATAAACCAGCAGTGACTCCGATCAGATCTCGGCGACATCACGTAAACGTGCTGCAAGAACACTCGGCTCGGGTCAGTTTTGGTCGACTATCAACATATGCTCGGACTTATCATAGCTTGTGGTGAAGAGGGCCCTGGTTCAAACGCCACAGTCGTCAATATGGGGAGGTATCTTTTACTGTGCGACATCCTAACGTCTCCGATTGGTCGGCAAAGTGGGAATGTGTATTTGTGACCAGTCACAGCAAAACCAGGCACATGTCGCAGAGAAGATGAGCCTAAATGACACCAGGAGATAATAGAAGAAATTGATGTGCTCATATTTCACAAAAGGCAGACAATAGATAAATGAATAAACAGTCCGTCTCAACCTGCCAAGCGCCTGGTTTTGCTGTAACGGGTCACATTTTAGGAACAATCCAGAAGGCCTGCTATGGGAGGATGATCAACATTGTACTTAAAGCATGCTGATCCCTCGCACTGACCCTGCTGACTCGGTAGGGGCCGATCATGCGAGGCCCTGAAGCTCAGGATGAGGACAAAGTGACAAATTGGCATCTCGTGGCTTTAAAACGGTTTTGAGTTGTCATATTTGACAACATTGTAGGCAAAATTGTTACACATGTCGCAGTATTGAATTAAGAAGATACAAAGTATGTTTCTAAGATTTTAATGGGCCATATTTTTCACCAAAGAATGACAGATACGACAGATCACGGCTATTTATTTGACCAAAGTGTCAGATGACAGATCATAGTTTACGACCTGTCACTTTTTGGCAGGTATATAACATTATTAGGCCTGTCGTTGTGAGAGGTACTTGAAATGGGTGAAAAGCATACTCTGATTTCGTATGTCAGCAACGGTCCTCGCTTATCACATACTCAGATTGCGTATGTCAGCAACTGTTGCGCGTCTTCTCGCTAATAAGTTAGCAGACGACAGCCGCTGCTGTTTCTCAAGCTGAATTTTGTATTTACCCATGATTCCCAAGTCATCTTCCGATTTTCGAGACATTTTCGCGGTATCGCCATCATTTGATTGTTTGTTAGTTAACCCTTTTGTGATTTTTGGGAGGTGGAGTTCGTGTTTTCCCATCATGCCTATCGGTTCCTTAGGTGACCGACTCCCCCTCCGTTCTAATTTCATTAGTGATGTTTTCTCTGAGATAGGTACATTCTTTCCTTGAACATACATTTTAACATTAGTCTCAGCTTCTTCGCATTCAACAAGCGTCCCTTTCGGTTGTCGAAAACCAAGTAAATCCGCCGGAGGAATCAGCAGAGCAGATGTACTATGCCTCCGCATACGCCCACCAGGTGCCGCGCTGAATTCTCGCTGCAGACGAGATCTGACAGCCAACAAGTTCGAGCCATTTTTCGGCATGCTTAACGCGCGTAAATGCTCACTCCGATTCAGTCTGAACCGGGGACTCCTGTTGAATGATTCATCATATTTTGACTCCGACTCGGAGACGTCGGTGTCCTCAAAATATTTCGACTCTGTCACCTCCACTTCTTCCTCAGTGTCGTCATCCGTCCGAACAAAGGTGGGGGCATCTTTCGCTGAAATATCCAACTTTTCAACAGATGTGTCGACCGTTATGTCATCAACACTATTGCAGTGTTTCTTTTTATTATCTAACTTGGGCCCCAAATTCTTATTTTCATCAAACGATTTATTCAAATCAAGCTTAGATTGCGACCCGATCACTGCTGATATGCCTATCTTTTGAGACAAATTCGTGAGCCCTGCCGACTGGATCTGTTTCTCTAACGACTGAACCAGTGATGGTGTCGCGGACCGACCTTGCGCGCTGCTTATCCTGCGTTGCTTCTTGAGACTCCGACAAAAGTTTCTGCGGTCATTGTTCAAATCCGTGAAGGCAGTTTTCCGATCGCGGTCGAACTTTTGCAGCTCGCTCTCCAGTTTTCTCTGCTCTCTCAGAATAGACTTCCTTGCGCCATCGCTGAATTCGACCCTCCCGACCACTGAACGGCGACGGGAGGTTTCGCTGACGCCCGACGACAGGGAGGACATGGTGATGACGTCAGGTATGATCCGAGTCACCGATATTGACACAAGAGGCGCTGATTTGGTACAAAGATTTAGCCTACTGTTCGAGTTTGCCAATTCACACCCTCGGTACAAAACCAGCCTCACGCACCACTCTACGAGAAATTATTCACCGCCCTTTATTTTGCAGCTTAGTCTCGGACTGTAGTCCTGGAGCTGGAGCCGGTTGGCTTCCCAGAGCTGTCAAGTGCAACAATGCCTTGGGCCTGATACGCACTCAGTGTAATACATGTACAACCTTCACTGGTGCCCTCTATCGCCAGTCACTGATAACGTTTTGGTGGAACCTGCGAAAAGGAGATTTGAGACACTCAATCAGACTACCCAATTAATACTGCAAACGTGACTTCAATGCCTCACAATGCGCCAGATAGGCTTGGTAGAAACCGGACATAAACATGAACACGAATCGGACACAATGGGACATCCAGGTTGTCCGTCAGTTTTTCCTAAATCTAAGTCACGATCTTCTAACTGTCGCTGTCACTCTCTCTCCCACCCCACGTCTCACAAGATTCCCACAGTCAAGACACGAAAACAAATCGAAGACAAGGAATCCAGAACATCTGGGAAAGTGGCTGACGTATCTCAGGGTAACTTACTCAACATAATATGTTATTTTCATAAGATTCCCCGTTCAAGACACGAACACAAATCGGCGACAATAGCACATCCAGGAAAGTGGATGACACGTATCGAGGTGTGGAAGTGCTTTCGTCATCATAGTCCTCCGGGGAACGGATTTAAAACCTGTTCTTGTCTGAGATGGGTGTCTTTAGGAAGGATTCCCAACTTGGAGGAGACTGTCCTCTTATCACCATGTAGTCCCTCCGAAATATCTTTATCAGTATAGTCCTCCGCAGAATGGCCGGATTGAAAACCGGTTCCTGTTGGAGACGGGTGTCTCCAGGAAGGATTCCCAACTTGGAGGAGACTGTCCTCAAATCACTAGTCCCTCTGAAATACTACCATCGTTAGTGTCCTCCGCAGAATATATTAAAACCTGTCCCTATTGGAGACGGGTGTCTTCAGGAAGGATTCCCAAAGTGGAGGAGACTGTCCTCACCGAGGTGTTGTGACAGGATCTGGCGAGGAGCAGACACTGCAGCTACTGAATCAACAGTCGTATTCCACCAAGAGATGTTTCAAACCAGTCTCCTATATTCTTACAGAGTTGCCACCAGTTGCATTCTACGGCGCAAATATTTCATGAGCGTATTATGGCCCAAAGCATTGATTTCTGAATGCTATATATTTATTTCTGCCGAAGATTTCTTTGGCGTTTGATCAACTTCATGAATTATGGAAGTAGGTTATAATAACTTGTGTATTTTGTTCTGAACATTTATATTTTTGTTATTGTAGGATCGGAATGGGTTGCGGTATTGATTCTGACATTCCTTATTCCCGAGGTCACGGTGACGTCCGTTCTCAAGTATTAGGGAACCGAAGGCCTCTAGACACCTGAGACATAAAACATAAGACCATATCAGCTAGAAAACTAAGCCCTCTCACTGGAAACCTAATATATGGCTCAAAGGACACTATATACCTATCAGAATGGAAGTTACTATGCGGATGAATTCTGATAAAATCAGCCGCAAACAATTTTGGACTATTCCTCCTCAACGTCCGCCACAGGTAGTAAAAGACACGGGGTTATTCGTCCTTTTACACCAGCCAGAGGTTGTGAAAGCCAGGGGACTATTCCTCCTGCTACACCAGCCACAAGTTGCGAAATGCATGAGACTAGACCTCCTGCTACATCGGCCTAATGTTGTGAAAGACAGGAGGCTATACCACCAACAATGAAAGACGGGGTTTATACATCTTGTTACACCAGCCACATATTGTGGAAGACCGGGAAATATACCTCCTGCTTCATCAGAAACAGGTCGTGAAAGACGGGACCAGGCTGTGAAAGACAGAGGACTGAAACTCATGCTTGTGAAAGACCGGGGACTATTCGTCCTGCTAGAGAAGCGACAGGTTGTGAAAGACATGCGACTCGTCCTGCTACCAAACTAGCTGTTTGGTGTGAGAAGGACACTGGAACGCGAGATTTTACCACCAGCTGTGAAAGACAAGGTTTACACCTCCAGCTTCCCAGCCACAAGTTGTGAGAGACGAGGAGCCAAGTTGCGTAAAACTGAGGACTATTCCTCCTGTTACACCAGTCACACATTTGAAAGACAGGGAACTTCGCGAGGGACAAGGGTGTTTAGGGGACAAAGTCACAGCCACCAATTGTAGGTCAATTATTCATCTAATTATGTCAAGACCAGTTTTTATTAAGACATTCCAAGTCACAACAACAAGGCTGTCTTCCGACCTGCTCGCAATCATTGCGATCCTTTGACTGGTGTAGCAGGAGAAATAGTCCCTGACGGTCTCTACTTGCGACTGGTGTAGGAGAGGGATATTCTCTTGCCTGTGGCCCGTGCAGCATGGAGCATAGTCCCACGTCTTTGACGTAGATCTGTCGCTGGTGTAGCAGATGGAATAGTCCCATACCATGTTTCACAACTTGGTCTCCTGTCTTAACTTGGTGCCTTGTCTCTCGCAATCTGTGGCTGGTGTAGCAGGAGGAATAGTCCCCTGCTTTTCACAATATGTGGCTGGTGTAGCAGGAGGAATAGTCACCTGCATTTTACAACCTGTGGCGTGTGTTTCATGAGGAACAGACCTCTCTCTTTCACAACCTTGCAGTGTGGCTAATGCAGGATGAGGTTCCTGCATTTTGGTACATCTTGGTGCACGTCTTTAACACTTTGTGCCCTGTCTCTCACTTACTATACACGGCCCATGGGCAGCAGGAGGTATAGTTCATGGTCTTTCACAACCGATGTGGCAAGTGTAGTGGGAGGTACAGTGCTTTGTCTTTCACAACTCGGTCCCTGACATGTGGCTGGTGTAACAGGATGTGTAGTCCTCATTTTTCACATGGTATGGCTGGTGTAGCTGGAGGACTAGTCCCCTGTCTTTCACAACATGTGGCTCGTGAAGCAGGGGGTATATTCCCCTGTCGTCACAACCTGTGTCTGAGTGATGAAGCACGAGGAACAGTCCCTTGTCTTTTACAACCTGTGGCTAGTGCAGCATGAGGAATAGTACTCCGTGTTTCACAACCAGTGGCTGATGTGTAAGGAGAAATTGTCCCCTGTCATTCACAGTCAGTGGCTGACGCAGCAGGAGGAACAGTACTCCATTTTTCACAACCAATGGCTGATGTATAAGGAGAAATTGTCCCCTGTCTTTCACAACCAGTGGCTGATGTGTAAGGAGAAATTGTCCCCTGTCTTTCACAATCAGTGGCTGGTGTGTGAGGAGAAATTGTCCCCTGTCTTTCACGACCAGTGGCTGGTGTGTAAGGAGAAATTGTCCCCTGTCTTTCACAATCAGTGGCTGATGTGTAAGGAGAAATTGTCCCCTGTCTTTCACAATCAGTGGCTGATGTGTAAGGAGAAATTGTCCCCTGTCTTTCAAAATCAGTGGCTGGTGTATAAGGAAAAATTGTCCCCTGTCTTTCACAATCAGTGGCTGGTGTGTAAGGAGAAATTGTCCCCTGTCTTTCACAATCAGTGGCTGATGTGTAAGGAGAAATTGTCCCCTGTCTTTCACAATCAGTGGCTGGTGTGTAAGGAGAAATTGTCCCCCGTCTTTCACAATCAGTGGCTGGTGTGTAAGGAGAAATTGTCCCCTGTCTTTCACAATCAGTGGCTGGTGTGTAAGGAGAAATTGTCCCCCGTCTTTCACAATCAGTGGCTGGTGTGTAAGGAGAAATTGTCCCCTGTCTTTCACAATCAGTGGCTGATGTGTAAGGAGAAATTGTCCCCCGTCTTTCACAATCAGTGGCTGGTGTGTAAGGAGAAATTGTCCCCTGTCTTTCACAATCAGTGGCTGGTGTATAAGGAGAAATTGTCCCCTGTCTTTCACAATCAGTGGCTGATGTGTAAGGAGAAATTGTCCCCCGTCTTTCACAATCAGTGGCTGGTGTGTAAGGAGAAATTGTCCCCCGTCTTTCACAATCAGTGGCTGGTGTGTAAGGAGAAATTGTCCCCTGTCTTTCACGACCCGTGGCTGGTGTGTAAGGAGAAATTGTCCCCTGTCTTTCACAATCAGTGGCTGGTGTGTAAGGAGAAATTGTCCCCCGTCTTTCACAATCAGTGGCTGGTGTGTAAGGAGAAATTGTCCCCCGTCTTTCACAATCAGTGGCTGGTGTGTAAGGAGAAATTGTCCCCTGTCTTTCACAACCCTTGGCTGGTGTGTAAGGAGAAATTGTCCCGTCTTCCACAACCAGTTGCTGATGTGTAAGGAGAAATTGTCCCCTGTCTTTTACAATCAGTGGCTGATGTGTAAGGAGAAATTGTCCCCTGTCTTTCACAATCAGTGGCTGATGTGTAAGGAGAAATTGTCCCCTGTCTTTTACAATCAGTGGCTGATGTGTAAGGAGAAATTGTCCCCCGTCTTTCACAACCCGTGGCTGATGTGTAAGGAGAAATTGTCCCCTCTTTCACTGCCAGTGGCTCACGCAGCAGGAGGAACAGGACTCCGTTTTTCACTACCTGTGGCTGATGTTGCAGGGGGAAAAAACCCTCTTTTTACAACTTGGCCCCAGTCTCTCAAAGATGATTGTCTCCATGGCAACAAGGCCGTCTTTGAAAAGCAAGGCCTCAGTTGTCTCTTCTAGAGACAATCGCTCCACCAGTGTCTTTAGGCAGTGGCTAGTGCCAAAACCATATAGTGCACGTGCATCTCAACGTCACAACCAAGTGGTGTCTTCGAGGACGACTTCCTAATGGAACAATCAGGTTGTACTCGGAGACAGAGGGTGATATGAATAAAGTCTAGCAATTGCTTTTACTTCAGTTTTGTACATGAATAAAGTCTAGCAATTGCTTTTACTTCAGTTTTGTACAGAAAGGCCCAGTGTAAATGTACATGGAGTTTTAGATAAAAGCATTTGCTAGTCTTTATTCATATCACCCTATGTGCACAATATATCATGAATTGTCTTCCTTCACCCGAATCGAACAGAATCAACTTGAAAAAATTATCACAATACAACTGGTGTAAAAGAAACATTAGGTTCATTCATTTATTACTTCAAAACAACTTATCATGTCTTTCTCACTCAAAGTCCTTCTTTTTGTTTATCAATATCATACAAATGAAAATCACAACTTAGAAAGACTCAATGCATAGGTACATGTACACGTTAGTCACAACACTGCATTCATGGCCAATGTGCAACCATGTGACTTTGTAACCATGGTTACCAGTCGCCATTGAAAACCGGGTCATTTACAGGCATTCCAAATGTCCCAAAAAAGACCATTGCCCCTCAACTGTGGAGCAATCAACACCTGTCCTCCTTGCGTACTTTCTAGTTAGACAATCTGTCAAGGTTTGGTTGAAGCGACTAATAGCACTGAGAACTGTCCCGATGGTCCACGACTTCAACACAAATTAGAATTGAAGCACTTAAAAACAAAACATCAATACATAATAAAAAAGTCCAATGATTACATTAACAATACAAAGTGGCTATTCTTACGACTAGTCGTAACTTAGGATTTATGCGATTTCAGAGATTAAACTGAGGATCTAGGGAGATAAGACTAGTGTAAAGGAAGGGTTAGGGTCAGGGTTGGCACTAGGAGTAAGTGTTAGGGTCAGGGTGAGCGTCAGGGTTAGGATTAAGGCCCAAAAAGGTGAAAATGATCGTCGTAAGAATAACCAGTAGTTTGTATGTAA
This sequence comes from Lineus longissimus, assembly GCF_910592395.1. Taxonomy (NCBI): domain Eukaryota; kingdom Metazoa; phylum Nemertea; class Pilidiophora; order Heteronemertea; family Lineidae; genus Lineus; species Lineus longissimus. The sequence continues at coordinate 1,961,671 of NC_088326.1, forward strand.
AATGCATTAGGGATCGTCGTAAGAATAGCCGCGGCCAAAAAAATAGGGCCTACATGCATCTCACCGAATAGTATTCATCATATGAGCAACTCTTAACTGGGGTTGATTAGACTGGTGATAATATGAACTGTATATTATGCAAGTAACGATACAAGTAAGATAAGTCCACTTGTTAACAGGTAAAGAGATTTTCGTGGCAAAATGCTACGAGTATTGAAAACAAAAGTTGCAAACTTACTTCGAGGGGGAGACTAATAGCCTCCGGCTCATTGATAGAAACAAGTGTAATTCTCAGGGTAGTGGGGGTTATAACTCTCACACAATAACAATTCAAACAAGATATGTCAAAAGCACTTCACGCATCAATGAACAATAGTTCAAACCGTGTTTACTGCACAGAAAGTACTGACACCATTTTTATATTTGAAAAAAATCTTCATTAAAAAAGATGATGTCAGTGACGTAATGGCAGGCTGACGTCAGAAAACACAAGAGCACCACATCGCTTGTGACATCTGGTAAACTCCACTCTTCACCATATGGTAAAACGACGTTGCTTTGATGCGTTTAAAGGTGTCAGTCTGTCATTATGTCATGGAAGTCATCTATACAATAATAATAATAAATGTCATTTGTATCGCGCCTTTCCGCGGTTAAACCACGCTCAAAGCGCCCCTCTCCACTTGTTGAAAAGTAGCGTTTTTAACTGACTCTTGAACTGTTCAATGCTTGTCTCTGCCCTGAGGGCTGGTGGCAGTTTATTCTATAGGCACGGCCCGCAGCTATGTCAACAAACAGGATGAAACACCATTGACCAAAACCTCCAAGTCATGGTGTGGTATGACATTGTTCCCAAATATACCCAAATCCCGGTTCCCATTCAAAAGCGCTTGGATATGAATGCGCAAAATTGTGCACAAAAAGTTTTCGGTTTGAATGGGGACTGTGATGCCAAGGGTTAATAATACGCTATCAATCTCAACCAAGTAGGTAACCTTTAATACATTTTTCAGATTTAATTTACATGATATTTACATCCTTTACATTATTTATAATTATTATTTAAAGCACTGGAAGCATTTTTGTGCTAAAAATGTCCACATTTTTTCACGAAAAATATCCACAGCCGTTACATGTCCTCCCTGCCCGAGTTTTTATGTGGATTGGGCCACGACAACCAGAAAATGGAAAAGGAATTGCCATTTTTCATATGAAAACACTAAAATCAGTGAAGGCAATCCGAGATCATAAAACAATTTGACCCGCAAAGTAACAATATTGCCATGAGACTCTGCCCCCGTAGCAGATGATTGTGCCGCTATTCCATTTATTCTGTTTTGGTGTCTTGGTCCCCGTCTTCCCCTTGTAATCGGTCCATGTGTTCTTGTAAATATGCCTCCACGCGAGTGTGTTCGAATCGTTTTGCATCGTCGAGAGGAACAAAGCCCCATCTGGAAATGAATGTTGAGTAAATCATGAAAACTTTATAATCAAAGGGAGAATATGATAATAAAACACATTTTTCTGCAGCACCTTTCCGTGCGATGCACCCTCAGAAAATGCGCCGACTCATTTGTGTTCAGCCATCCTAAATCATCCTAAATCGTTTGGAATCTTGCGTGATTCCTCCTTCATGAAATACGTCTTTAGGTCTTACCTGTCTTTAGGCGTGACTGATACGCCACATTTCTCCACCAAGAACGCGACCGTCTCCAGATGTCCTTCAGCTGCTGCCAGATGTAAAGCCGTTCGCCCGTCGTAGTCAGACATCCCCATATCGATTCCCCACAATGCATACCTAGAAACAAAAGAACACAACGAAATGACATGTCTTATGATTATGAAAGGCTTGTTACATTACAGCATTGAGTACGATGGTTTTACAATTTACTGCCAAGTGACTTCACTATCTACGCCAAAGGAAACAGTGTGCACCACTGTTTGGTGTCAATTCGTTCAGGGAATTGGCCAATCGGTGCTCACCTTCTCATAGCTGTGACGTCCCCGTTAAAAGCACCAAACAATAAATTCACGATCTGTTGAGCCTTGTTATCACCAGACCGCCGTCGGGGATCCAACTTCTTCGAGGTATGTTTCAAATTGTCATAATTATGGAAGTTGTAGAGTTGAACCAATTCCTGAAGAGGAAAAAAACGTCAGTCAGCGGCGTATGACAGGGAATTAGGAGTACAGTGAAACCTCTCTACTAAAGACCCCTGAGGACTGTCCTTAAGAGGTGTCCGGAGTACTGAAGTCATATTCAATGGAAAGTGTATTTACACAATTGAAAAATCTTAAATTCGACTTCAACTTTCAAATTTGAACGCAAATTCAATCTTCACTTCAAAAAATAGAGAAGGCAGCGCTTTGAGCAGGGTGACCTGGAAAGGCGCATCACAAATTCTATATTTATTTATTTATTTATTAAATTCTCCACACGACTACCACACCATAGCTTCTTACCTCCGAGAATTGGATTCCACGGCAACTGTTCCCTAAGCCATCGAGGGGCGGAGACCATAAACACATTCCCATCACATTAGGTATCACAACTATAATTGCACCGGAAACACCCGACTTGGCTGGGAGGCCAACCTGGATGGAAAGAAGATAAACATCGTCAATGCTAAGAGCAGGCCTTTCAATTACATGGAGACCTCTACACCCTGTATTTTTTTAGCCTATTTTGGGGACATGTTTTTTTTGCTTTTTAGCTTAATTTGGGGACATTTCGTCGTGCCAATTTGCCTGAACATCGACATCCTTATTGACTGACATTGTCACATGCACCTGAAAACTCATAATTTTAGGATGAAAAGTATCAAATTAGGCCATTTAGGATGAGATTTGGTCATTTAAGGTGTCAAAAAACGCTTCAGGGGGACAAATTACCCCTTAAAATTTTTTTTTTTTTTTTTTTCTATTTTGGGGACATTTTTTCAGGGCCTAATTTGGGGACATGCCAAATTTCCTACATTGTGTAGCGGTGTGAAAATGATGTTATCGAAAGGCCTGAAGAGCTATGTCATATGTATGAAGACACAGTATGAAGGCTTTCTGCAGAGAGGGCCTGTACATGGAGAGGTTTAGAGTTGGTCTTGACTGTAAAAAGTATTACTGAATTATATTTGAGCCATCATAACACCGCCTAAACCTCCCTATTACAAGTCTACCCCTAATCATCTTAACCGCTCTTTCATCCTCACCTTGAAAGCAAACTGTCCAGAGTAATCATACATGCCGCATGAATACATGAGAGAGAGAGTATTCCTGACGGCGTTCGAGTCGAGGACCCGTTCGCCCGTCGTCGGGCAGATCCCGCCGTTAGCAAGAGTAGCGGCGGCCACAGAGGCCGATTCGCAATTCATTTCTACCGAGCATAACTGAAACAGAGACAGTGAGTTAGGGTTGCATATCATCATAGCCCTGGCAGGACACACAGTGTGTTTACAAGCCATTTTCAGCAGGCTCCCACAAATTGTTTTGGTGGCATCCATTCACAACAGCTCGGCACGATTGCGGCAGGGACCGGGCCAAAGTCAGGACCTGGCCTAGGGCAGGGTTACCTGGAGGAAGGAATGTCTTTCCAGTCTTAGACCCAGTCACAGCTAGAAGATGGAGAAGGATGATTGTGGGCTGTTAGGTCAGGACACATATGATGGAATAACTACCAGAGGTTATTTTATAACCACAGTGAAAATACTTACATGGAAGTAGAAGTCCATCGTCTCCATGAGATTCGATCCTTCAGGAAAACATTTGTTCTCCTTCATGTAATAACCAAGGGCAAAGTTACGATCAGCTGTATCCTTCTCCGATAAAAACCTGTAAGATTTATAGGAAAGATGCTGGTCATAGAATCAGTTATTTGGTAGAAAGAGCTATTTAGTATACCAGAAATCGGAAGAGGAAATTTTTATTCCACTCCTATTAGGAATGCTCCACACAGGCTCGGACTTTTGACATCATAGTTAATTTAACACTGCATTGCTCCATGCTGTAATCTAATGTCATGGGATGCAATATGTCCATGTTCATACTTAAGTTTATTGACACTGACAGCATCGTAACTTACGTTGGGTTACTAAAACCAAGATATTCCCCTCCACAAAATCTCTTATACTGTTGGAAGATCTGAAATAGAAGAAAGGATTCTTAATAATAAAAAAAAATCATAAAAATTTATATAGCGCCGCTTAAAAATAAATTGTCAGCGGCGCTTTACAGAGATAAAACCATTTTGTACATGCATAAAAAGGTGAGATAAAACAATTACCCAAAAGCTTCAATAAAAAGGTGAGTCTTGAGTGATCTTTAAAAAAATTAAAAATAATCGATGGCCCGCATCGTTATTGGCAGAGCATTCCAGAGTCGTGGGGCGCAGACGCGAAGGCTCTATCCCCGGCCGAAGGCTCTATCCCCTTGAGTTCATTTTGGGACTTCGGCATTACCATTTTTCAACTTCTAAAATCGTTTTTCTGCTACTTACATAATCAAATCTGTCGGCTAACTTCATCTCGTTCTTGAGAAGTGAACACAATACAATCGCTCCAGCGTTGATCATCGGGTTGTGAGGCCGATCTAAAAGAAGAAGTCAGGTCACAATTATTATACTCCATTTCACAAAAAAATGGCACGACAAGCAAAACGTGGCTACGTTTCATTTCCAAAACAACAAAAATCAGAGTGCAATTTTTTCGTGAAAAGAGTATAGGTTCGTGCAAAATCTATAGCCTTTTGTTAACCCTTTTATCCTGAGCTTGACAAACAATTTGGGACAACAATCTGTACCTTGTCATATACTGACATTACTTGGTGTGTCAGAAAGCCGTAATTGCACAAGGTTGCCATCTTGTGGCCAGTTGCTCAACTAACAAATATCATGATGGGTCTCCACTTCACCTGTTTTTATTGGTGAAATTATGTTATTTTGAAGATGGACCCCGAAGCAGATTAGAAAGTTAAATGTTCACTGATGGATTGTTACCCTAAGGACACCATCTTGGCAGAGGACTTGCTACATATCAACTGAGGGTTAAGGGTTATGAGTGAGAGACAGGGACCTATCAAGCATTATCCCGGCTTCTGATTTGAACGTGTCGGACCTAATGGCTTGTCATCAAGTTTTTGTCCTGGACTACTTTTTATTGTTTCATACTGTTTTAAAGTCACAATGTCACCACTGCATGGATTTTAAATGCCTTTTTAAGTATTTTTGTGTCATCTGGGTACAATGGATAAAAGTTTAAATGACCCAAGGCGGTTTCAATAAAGATTTTTGAAGTAACCCCCTCTTTTCTCAAAATATTTTTAACATGGCTCCCCCTGGGTGGCTGTATTATAAACGTGTCAGCCTGACACATTCAAAACAGTCAGAGAAGACACTGCCATCCTACTTTTGACTGGTTCATCTGTAATTTCTGGTGGCTTTTTCCAGTATGAAGTTGGCCCAATCTTTCCTAAATAGACCAATGAAACACACTCGAAATTAGTGATGGCTGTCGTTATGACATGTATTCGTGTAGTAGACAAGGTCCCTCCATGACACAGGGTCACAACCAAAAGTGTACACAAACTCTCGGTAGAAACTTCATGTACATTTTTGGATGCATCTCGTAGCACCCTGGGATATAAATTCAACCTGGCAACACCAATTTTTCAGTATTTACTCTGGATAAAGCGAGTTTGAACCATTACCTGCTTGGTTCCTGGCCAAAAAAGTGATCAATGACCTCTGGTCCCCCCCTGGATTACAGATCCAAGCCAGCACTTTGGGATATAAATTGATGCTTGCACACCAGTTTTCAGTACTTACTCTGCGGATTGAGAGAGAGTTCATTGAATGATCGCCCGCTTGGTTCCTGACCCACGTATTGATGAATGATCTCCTGTCCCAACTCATGCAGAGCTACCGCATAGTTTAACGGCTTACTGACCGACTGGAGACAGAATGGGTTCTCGGTGTCCCCTATCGAATGTCTGCAAACAGAAAAATTGCATTTAACACGGTGAAGGCTTCGTCAATGGCATAGTTGTGACCACTGATGATGATGATTTTGAAGAGAATTTAATTCTACATGAGGACTGTTTTTCAACAGCTTGTCCCACTTAGGAGCTAGAGGCCTTCAAAGTTGGCACTTCTCACCAAATGTGACTCGAGAAGTGAGCTATTCAAGAGTCTCATCACCCTATCACCAACATGGGCCACTTCCAATGGCTGTGACGACATGCTCCCAAGAAGTGGACTAGTTGAGTATGTTTTGATTGCATCCCTGAATATCATTTGAATCTTTTTCTGCCAGACATTTTTTTTTTTGGGGGGGGGGCTTACAACACTGACATGGTACCGTACCTTTGCCCATCAACTGTACACAGCGACACGCCCCAGAAGTCGGGACTCGTCCGGGCGAGTTGTGGAATATAGTCAGCGATCTGGAGTGGAAAGATACTTGGGGTTAGTGCAAGCAAAGTGTGCAGTCTCATCTCAACTTTGAGACATGGTCAAAAAACAGTCCATTAAAACCTTTCTCAGCTGAAACTTCTTCACTCAAACGGACATAAACATTGGCAATTTCATCCCAAATAGTACAAAACTAAGGAATATGCTTGAATATTTAATTACAAGTACCGGTACGTCTGATCAGAGAATGGCATAAGACACGACCCAAATACACACACTGTTATGAAAGCAATTATCATCAAATTACTTTCGAACATAGACTGACCTTATTAACTGCACTTAAAGACACTAGTGTAAAAATTGCATCAGTCTCCAGTGTGTCTGAATAATTTCTTTGTAACAGTGTACAAAGAGGCAAAATATGACCTAGAAATAGCTAGGTTTCCTAATTTGACTATGGAGTTTTGTTTGAATTCAATAGTTTTAACATTTGTGACCCATCACAGCAAAACCAGGCGCATGTCGCTCCGAGCTTGGCAGGTTGAGACGGACTGTCTGTTCATTTCTCTGTTGTCCGCCTTTTTTGAAATATGAGCAAATCAATTTCTTCCATTATCTCCTGGTGACATTTAGGCTCATCTTCTGTGCAACATGCGCCTGGTTTTGTTGTGACGGGTCACATTTTGACATCAAGTAATGATTCAATGCATCAATAGCTTTGATCTGACTCAGGCTGAGGAATTGGAGTGGGCATCATATTGCTCATGTAAAATGCACTCGATTGAACTACATACAGATGATATCAGCAGTATCATACACTGCTGCTGATATCAAATCTATCAGTATAACATCTACAATGTATGTTATCATCATTAAAGTCGGTTAATAGTCCCCAACGACAGCTGGCCACACAGATGAGTGTGAATGAGAACAGTTGGTGAAATATGCTGCAGGTTATTTACAGTGATGAAATGAAAAACATGAATGAAAATGAATTGTAAATTCTCATATATTGATTTATAGTGTACAACTGCACTGTTTTAAAAAGGCACTCTGCATTCGTTTCACAGCCTTATCCAGAACATGTGTCTGTTGAAAGCAAGTACACCTGGCCATTTCAGGCCAGTTGAAAGTATGAAAATGGCACTAGATGAAAAAACGATTCTGGAATACTTTACACACCTTTCCAGTTGTATTAGTCCGACATTTCCAGTAGAGGTTGTCCACCTGTTGCGTGAAAACAGGGAATTCTGGGACGACAAACTGATTCCGGAAAGCTCGGCCAATAAGCACCACATTGTCTTGGACGCACCTGTAAGAAAGATCAGAGGATCAAGTCTAAAATACAACAGTACACTGTAACCTCGAGTAAAGTTCCCCAGCACCACTCATGAAATTCTAGGTGATATGTGTGTTTTTTTAACCTTTTATGGGGGCTGATCAATTACTGAACTGATTGGTTGATTTTGATATCTTCACGCGCCTGTGTACACATGGTGTAATGGAAACCTGTGTTGCCAGAGAGATCATTCTTCAATCTGCTTGGAGAATGGTGAGCACCTGACATTATCAACTTACTCTTTAAACGTTTCCCGGTCTATTAAAACTCCGTCGAAATTATCGAATTCAGCAACTTGCTTTTGTACGTTGAGGAAGTGACGCATCGATTCCTTTAATCTGGGGTCTGTCTTCCGGAGTCCCGAAGACTGCAGTGCCTGGATGGAAAAATTTGAAGGAATAAGGTCATGACAGTAGAAATATACTGTTGATGATACTGTAGAACCTCTCTATTAAGGACACCCTCGAGACTGACGAGTGCTGTCCCTTATAGAGAGGTGTCCTGATTAGTGAGGTCAAATTGAATGGAAACAACCAATGAGGGGCCAAAACTAGTGGACATCCTTGATAGAGAGGTTGTCCTTAATAGATAGGTTGTTCTTAATAGAGAGGTTGTCCTTAATAGAGAGGTTGTCCTTAATAGAGAGGTTGTCCTTGCCTGCCTAGAAGGCTTTAAGTTCTTGCCAAACTGGTGGTGCATATGGTCAACCCTAAGAGTCACAGTTAATATTGGGACCCTGGATTTCAGATCATAATCAAATCATGCCACATAAATGAATTATACAGGTCATTCCATTCCCGCATGAGTGACTTTGGGGTTACTGCATAATAATCAGCTGATTTCAAGTAGGCCAGTTCATCTATGCAAGTATTTATCGAGATTACACACAAAAAAATTGTGAGGAGAAAACCTTTGATGACAGTAGGTAATACGTGACCCGTTCCAGCAAAACCAGTCGCATCTCGCTCTGAGCTTGGCAGGTTGAAAGAGACTGCTTCTTCATTTCACTATTGTCTGCCTTTTGTGAAATCTGACGATATCAATTTCTTCTATTATCTCCTTGTGTCACCTAGGCTCATCTTATGTGCGACACGCACCTGGTTTTGCAAGAACGGGTCACATATTGTCGCCTGTGATAATATAACGACGTCATATGGGTGTCTCACCTTAGAGTATACAAGTACAGTAGAACCTCTCTATTAAGAACACCCTCGGGACTGACAAGTGCTGTCCTTAATAGAGAGGTGTCCTGATTAGAGAGGTCAAATTGATTGGAAACAACCAATTTGGGACCAAACATAGTGTCCTTAATTGAGAGGTTGTCCTTAATAGAGAGGTGTCCGCTAAGGGAGGTTCCACTGTACTTTAACAACCTAGCTAACCGAACTGTAGAATGGAAGGTGACTGGGCAGTGCCAGCTTGGTAATAACTCCTTTAATTACCCGCCTAATCCTTTAAGCGCTGTAGGACAACTCCACGATGTACATGAAGGGGACAACTCTCACTTACATTGATAAATTTATTGATAGAGACTTTTTGATTTGAATCGCACAGAATGTCGAAAAGGATGTCTTCCACGCTGCGTAGCTTAGAGTCACTGGAAAACATGAAGGAAAATGACCAACATTATTACATTATTGAAATTGTAAGCCTACACGGTTCTCAGTAACACTCCTCTTCAGTGTACCCTGCCAAAGTTGTGTACAAGTACATGTTGCCATCTAAGGCCGAAGTTACATAGACCTCATTCGTTCATTTACCACGAGTCACTTTCCGGGTTTTTCTTTCATTTCTTGGTGAATGCACGCCACAAGGCCGTGCTTTTACAGGGGAACGAAAGCAAAAGGGGAAAATGAGTCCTGGGAAATGAACGAATGAGGTCTATGTAACTTCGGCCTTAGAGCACAACCTGAACAACATACTTAAAAGCTTTCTAAAATTCAAGTCATGTCATTCACAGTTCAATAGCTTGGCAAGTTCCCATATATTTTGTGCATATATTGAGAGAAAAAACACAGATCAGGAAAAGCACAGGGCAAAACTTTGTGAAACCTGATTAACCAAAGGCAAAGCCCCATGGCAAAGACAGCAAGAAAAGCAACGAGTATGGAAGTAGCATGAGTAGGATGGCACTCAGGTTTTTGGTCGGCCAGAAGCAGAGTAATACTACATTAGAGGACTTTGTATTTTCTCGAGATTCCTTGGCCATACTACATGTTCACAAAGATATACAACAACCAATGACTGAAGCTTTGCAAAACTGCACTATGAATGAAGCAGTTTGCGAGTTATGGCAGACCTAGAGAAGCAGTCCCAGTGTTAGTAAAATACCCACCTAGTGTATCCGTCATCATGGAGCGAGTCCCCAGGGGTGGGGAGCTGTCTGCAATGACAAGCAGGGAGCAGGTTAAAGCAGCCTCGTGCTGGAGTTATGTACATTCCAGGTAGGAAAAATGCCAGGATGAGGCAAAATATTTACATTTGATTTAACATGATACATGATGGATCATAACTGTCACCTGAGCAGTGCAAGTGGCAGTTTTGGCAAATTTGTATGGGAGAGATCAGTTCTCTCCCGTGATGGCATTTATGGTCACTATGTGTTTGAATAGTGGTTTGAAAGTGTGCGAGGTCGATTGTTCTGTGTAAAAGTTGGGTCGACGATTCACTTCACAGAGGTTCGGCAAGGACCAAGGTGAAGGTACCCACTGGGTTTTTATGAAGAAATTCTGATATACCATGAAGTTAGAAACTCTAACGTATTGGCCAGCTGTTCCTCTTGTACTTGAATAAACCCAAGGGGAACAACCTGAGACCTGGGAAAAATGATGAAATCTTATTCACTGAAGAGAAAAAATTGGCAATGGGCCAAAAAAGCAAATGGCACGAGTGAATGAATGTAATGATGTTAGATTCACACTCCCACCCCATTAAATGCCTCCACCAATTTTGGCATAGCTCACCTAACACTATCATCCTTGTGTCCAGGTTGCAGGTCTCCAAAAAACCCACCAGGATGGGCGCCTGCAGTGGTTGATTGTTTGAGACCACAAACAAGAATTCTGCTGTCAACCGGCAGCCATGTTTTCCTCAGAAAGTTCCTCGGGTCACAAATACTTCTGGAGAAAAATTGTTTCAAGGCGAGTCTGCCTGCCATAATAAGTTCGAGAATATCACAGAAATGATCTATAGACTATCTATTAGATCTTGAACCATAAATCGAGTGTTCTTATAACGGGAAAAGGCATGAAATTTCGTTGCCGTTGATGTAACTAGTACCGGCAACTACACTCAGCTCATGCACTACCCGTGTTTATTTACATATTTGATTGAAGTTGGAGGTGTGGTGAAATCTGTAGAATGTGATTGGCTGATAACCTGGCGAGGCCATATTTTAGTTTTTATTTCTGACACGAGGCGTCACTAGCGTACGGGAACCAACTTGAGGGACCATCTCAGAACTGCAACGTTGTCGGCCACTGCTGCTGGAAGGCAAGATAAACACCATCTTGCAGCGAGGATTCATGCACTACCCGTGTTTATTTACATATTTGATTGAAGTTGGAGGTGTGGTGAAATCTATGGAATGTGATTGGCTGATAACCTGGAGAAGCCATATTTTAGTTTTCATTTCTGACACGAGGCGTCACTAGCGTACGGGAACGAACTTGAGGGACCATCTCAGAACTGCAATGTTGTTGGCCACTGCTGCTGGAAGGCATGATAAATAGGATCTTGCAGAGATGATTAATTAGATCACAGCCCTGTTCGTCAGGGCTCAGTCTATTGCATGAGTGACATTTGGGCTCCTTGGGGTTCAAGGTACAGAGGAGGCGACACACAAGAGATGTAAACACTCTGGAGACATCCATTTGGAACAAATTAGCACAGACACTCTTTGATTTTCAATAATAAAATAGACATAAATGCATCTTTATTTCACAAGAATTCCAGATGATTTGAGCATGCACCATTTCAAAAATTACAAATGTACATGTATTGTACAATGTATAGTACAACAAAAGGCAAATTCATACTCTACACTTTTTTACATTGTACTAACATTGGTGATCAGCCATGCCTCTCCAATCAGAGGCTCAATTATTCTATTACCTCATCATGGATCACTTTCTGATGGTACCATAATTAGTCATAACAGTGTGCAAAACTATCAGGGCTTTCTTCCAACAATCATGTATCTCAATACAATGGAACCTAATCTACCACACTGCACAATCAATGTACAGTCAATACAAATGGCCAATACAGTCAATACAGATGGCCTCCAGTCAATACAGAAAGTCATCCCCAGGCCTTGCTTTGATAATGTCCACACAAGGGAATCCCTACTATCTATTCCAAAATTAAAGAAACACTTTCGGGAGTTGCTTCATTAAATGGTGATTACTGTAGTATAAACTGTCACTTGAAAAGATGCTTACCCAAATGATGTTGGGCCATTTCCTCCAACTTAAATCTACGGTTTTCATTACGTCTTTAAATGTTTTGCTGGATGCCTAAAATGTCTGTGGATCACACAGAATGAAGCATAAATATACACCACTAAAGCTCATGATGATGTTATGAAAACCTGGATATCTCTCAAAACATCATCACAATCAAATAAACACCGATTCACAAATCAGAGCATTCTCCACAGACCCTTCTAAAAGCAAACGTGGTCAACCAGAATGCAAGTCACTCCCAAATTGAATTAATAAATAAAATTCGACCAAAAATTTATGATAAATATCTCCAAATTATTATCATAAGAATACAAGTGACAATCATCCCTCCATATAGAATATATCGATCCTGATATGTCCGCCTCTCGATCAAGCGCATCACAGTATTTGAAAGTCCGAGGGTATTCATGACGTCTAAAATCTTCTTCTTAGCGCCTTTCAATGTCGAATGCTGTTCACGGAGGTTTGAAAGCACATGTGTCCCAGTTGATATTGCGTTGTCCAAGCCTTGGTGCGAGTTGTATAACCGCTGATTGTGTTGGAGCGATGCGTCTATCTGGATTGACGTGTCTTGATCGTTGGTTGTGAATGTCCGCGTCAGCAAGGCTTCACGCTCACGTTCTTCTTCTTCTTTTCTATACCTGAATGTAGATTAAAGAATGAAGTTAAAAAAAAAACCAAAAAGGATTCTGCCTCCTGACTTGGCGACCAAACAACGTGTAGAAACTTTACTTTAATTTGATATAGTGTTTTATAAATGCGTGTGAATGCCACCTCGCGCGAGAAGAAATTGATAGCAGCGGTGATAAACCGGAAAACGGTTAAAAAACCGAAAAAATGATGATGATGATGATGATGATGAAACATTCTCGACTGTCCCCTGATAAATAGGTGAGACTTCCTAAAATTTTGACAATGACATCTTCTGACGTCGAGTGTTTCTTCAATGCAATGCATGTTAACGTTGTGTGATATTGCATCGTCACTTCTACGTTGTACCGCACTTTATATCATGATATTGCGCACAATCTTCTAACGATGTGGTGATACAATATCGCGCAACGCTAGACCTTTGCCATTTTGGTGTAATTTTACCTGCGATGTTGCAAATTCCTCATCGCAGCTTGTAGATGTTGGCAGTCATACTTCAACTGGTCGACACGTATCTTGGCATTGGACCGTCGCGTCGGGGGCTCCTTGTTCACCAAGATATCTAACCGTTCACAGTTACTGACAACCTGGTCTATGCGAGCCTGGATCTCATTCTCGACGACATGGATGTCAGATTCGGTCGCTTTTTCCAAACGCCCCAGTCCATTTTGGACGTCCAAAATCATCTTATTCGTTTGATGGTACAACGACTCCATGGTGTTATATATGGTCTATATGATCTTAAGAAGGTTCTTAATTGGTTTTATGAGAATCTGATAAATAGTTTCGGAGATATCAGTGAAAATATTGAATCATTTTTAGAAAGACGTGTCTTTTTGCCAATTTGGCTTTATCACAGTTCTGCAGTGAATTTCACTCCAGATTTCTTTAATAAAATATAGATGAGAAAGTAGAATCTTTATCTGTAAATAAAAATTTTATTGATTGATATAATTCGTAGTTTTGTAATTTTATTTTGTTTTGTTCTCGTTTTTTGGCCATTTTTGAACAATCACAAACCAGCAAATATTCAGTTCCAAGATGGCCGCCACCTTAGTTGCAAATCAAAACAATGATTATTTTCTTGACAAAAACCTCGATAAAGTCATCATCGGCTCAAAAGATATTTGTGACAACAATGTTATTTGATAGCTGACTATAAGCCATTTAGGTAATTCATTGTTATAATAAATGAACCCCAAGCAATGAGGGTTGTTGAAATCGTCAAGACCTAATTTCACAGTGACAGTGTTTGCTCTGACTCTCACTCTGAGACTGAGATTGTACAATCAATGTACACTGTGACTGTGACAATGTTACAAGGATTCTTGAGAGAGAGACTCCAAACTCATCCAGAACTGATATATGCCATGGTGCCATGGAGTCGATTGGGCTCAAATGACAAGGCTCAAGAACTAGTCCGGGACAAACTTGTTCCTGCTTCATCATGTTAAGCTTCTTTAATCTGCAGATCCTCAATCTTTTACAGTTTTAAACCAAATGCTTCTTTTCCTTCAGTTTGTTCCAAATTTACCATTATAAACATGGCTTCAAAACAGCAGTTCACTGTCTTCCTGGGAAATTTACGTAAGAACATCCGGATAGGCCTGCTGAAGCAAAATCTGGTCATGCTGCTGAAAGAAATTGGGATTGAAGTGCAGAAATTTGATATTAACATCAGCAAAGGTCAATCGACATGTTATGCTTTTGTAAATCTTGATAACGGAATGGAAGAACAGCACGTTATACACACGTTATCCGCGGCTGATGGTCTCAGTTTGAAAACCGTGAGTTTGGACGACATCGTTGCTATGGATCGGGCGTTGAGAGTAGCAAAGAAACACGATCGAATTGTCAAAGAAGTAAAAGAGCAGGAAAATGAACAGAGGGTTAAAGATGGTCAAGGTCTCTTTGTTATGGATCCTGATTTGATACAACAGAGCCCTAGATATATGAACCCTTTCGAAAATAATAGACCCAAAAGTCCACCAATGGGACGGCAGAAGTATAAAAAGCGTAAATCGAGATCTAGAGCTGAAAATACTTTGAAGAAAAGTATAGACTTCTCTTCCGATTCTGAAGAAGAAGAAGCCAGGCCATCTCGTCCTAATTATGGGATAGTTAGTCCGTATGATCAGGAGAACCGTGAAGATATCTGGCGGAAAGATCATCATGAGGACAGTGAGGATGAACAACTTGCGCTGAAAAATCGTACATATCAGCAGCAATGGTTGGACAATGTGGTTGGTAATCACGATGCATTCACCCCAAGTGTAAATACCAAACAGACGAATATGTCTCCAACACATGAAGAAGGACACTATGTCAAAGCTTTGAAGAAGAAGTATCCGTTTGACCATTTTGTGCTGGGGCATCATGTCGGAGTTGAGGATCGTAATACGGAGTTCAAGGAGGGAGGTGGCAACACATATCTGAAGAAAAAACTGAAGGAACACACTGGGAAATATGTGGTGTCGTTTCTGAATAGCAGCGGGGGGAAGCTGCTGGTTGGTGTCAACGATGAAGGTGGGTATTAACCAGAACCTATACCCAGTTTCAGCAGTTAATATAGGCAGTATTCATCTGACCTATCACCCCTACCTCCTGATACGTAAAATGCTCGACCTGCCTTGGAGGAGAAATAATCCCTGAAGATCCTCCAAATGCAAATGAACACTGAAGCACTTTAAAAAGTTGCCTGTTGTTGTTAGCTTGGAATGTCAGAAATATCTTAAAATTCACGATCTAATGTTATTGTGTATTTTCAGGAAAAGTTGTTGGTGTGAAGTGTAACCAGAAGCAAGAAGATAAGGCACGAATCTCCATCGACCATGCCATCAAGGCGATCCGACCCAGTGTATTCCCAGAAACTTACTCCATCTCCTTTATTCCTGTGATAAGCTCCGAGGACAACACTTTTGGTAAGAATAGTAATGACTCAAGGGAACCAGTTCAGTTCCTTGGTTTGAGCAGTTTATCTGTGGGAGAGAGGCCTCCTGAGGTGTTCGATCAGACCCATTTTAATGGAGACCAGTGTTTAGAGCAGTTCGTTGTTAGAGCTTTTGTCTGGTAATCAGGTTCAGTAAACAGGTGATCTTACGGTTGTATTTGTCCTTCATTTTAGGCGATCTCAAGGTCATTAGGATTGCAGTGGAGAGTGCAGACTCGTCCCATCTGTTCGAGACGAAGAGCGGGCATGTTTACATCCGGCGAGATGCGAGTGTCCAGGGTCCTCTCAAGGCTCGAGAGATACAGGAGTGGGCTGAAATTGTAAGTCAATAAATCTCACTAGTTTTGGTGCCAAATTGATCGTTCTCATTCAATTTGACCTCTGTAATCCGGACACCTCTCTGTTCAGGACAGCACATATCAGTCTCCAGGGTGTCCTTATACTTATGTAGAAAACGGCTGTTATTTATAAACTGTTCGTCTTTTCAGCGGTATCGTCTAGAGATGAAGCAGAAGGAACAAGAACTGACCAATCTGCGCTACCAACAGGCACAGTTGCGCGACCAACTGGCAGAAAGTGACACTAAAACGCAGGAACTCAACGAGACATTGGCCAGATTGGAGTCGGAATACGACAAGAAATCGAAAGTTTGCATCATTGTTTAGACAGATGCGACAACATGTTGTATATTTGGTGCTATCGAAGGGGTATACTATATGTATTTAGGTACATGTACATTCAGTATGTACCTGCCCAATTATGTAGCTTCCTGATGAAAATATTGATTGTTTACTTTTTCTCTTTTACAATATTGCTAAAGATAGAACATGCCAATGTAGGACATTATTATTGGATCATAGAGCAAATGAACGCCTTCGATACTGGCTTGTACCACGTATTGCACTATAATGTACATTTATTATATAATAATAGATACAATGTACATCGTAGACAGATTATCCTGGTACATCATCTGTATTTACAAGTATGATACTTATATGCCAGAACGGGTTACAAAATGTAACACAGAGTATTCAAAGCTCTCTCGATGGCAGAGGGCCTTTTTAAAGGGAGACTATAGACAGGAGCTTGGGATCAAATTAGTAGTCTTCAGATGACTAGTTGGGGGATTTTGTCGTCCTAGATTCTGTGATAAATACATTCCTGGTACTAGCGTGGATATTGATAGAAGAGACCCCTATCAATGACTTTTGTAACTAATGGCTTCTGCCTGTATTCTCCCTTTAATACTTCTGCACATCAACTGTTGAATTTCTAAATGATTATTTTTCTACTCCAGCAATATTCTCATTAATTGACGATTATTGGCAAAGCAAAATGTGATTATAATTGCTGCAATGAGCAACAAAAGATCTCATCTGCGGGTACAACAAGTGATTTTGTTGCATGCTTGCTTGTCGCTCTTTGTGGGGCACTTTTGTTCTCTGTTGTACGATGGTGTCCAATGAATTGATCATAGTAGAATGGTGAATAGGTTGCCGGTAGCAACAGACTCGCCTGATCGTTTGTGTGTAATGAAATTGAGTGGTGTGTGGAGTGCTTTGAAATCTTCAGGTGCGTCAGTTGAGGCCCGTAACCAGTATAATCATTCGATTGGTCACCACGTGTACAGTATATTTTGATTTAACACTTATAATCTGCCGTATTCATTTTAAAATGATTATACATTTTTAAATGATTCTGATAAAATAATCGTTAACAATTTTATTCAGCATTTAACTGCTTGGTACCTTTGAATTTTATATAACCAATTCTTCTATAAGTAATTGTACTGCTGATAATATGCAATGCTACAATAAATAAGCATAGTATTTTTTACAAAAGAAATCCAGGTTTCCTTTGGTTTTTGAGAGAGTACGAATACCTCACTCTTGTCGTTGACCACTGGACATCAGCAGAATCAATGAATTCGAAGTTTAATTATCTATGACGTTTGCTGGCATAGTTGTCAGGCAGCGGCAAAATAGTAATAATCATAATTTATAATCCGTGGTACGGAAAGCACATCATTTTGATCAGTCGGATTGAGTGAACGACATCCAATCTTGCAGCGTAATGATGCTGACACGCATTTAGAGCAACCGAGAGATACATCATCATCATCATCATCACGTCATCATCAACCCTCTGGTGTCAAATATGTCGAGGACTTAAGAGACTTCAAATAGCTATCTGGCTCCATACTTGCAATCTGAACTATAGAACAATGGTCCCAAAAGTAGGGCACCTGACTGATTTTACAGTACAGATGATTAACACGACATAATTGGGCACGGCGTCAGAGCACCAGACGTCACAAGTGACGTGACTCTATCAGGTTTTCTGACCTCATGAAAGTCATCTATATACCCCGCTAAATTGGCACATGGTCCTCACTCTAATCATAATCAGAGACAATCTCCAATTATTGTCCCTATAAATTTTCATATCGGTCCTTGGTTCTACAGTACAAACTCAATCAAATGGGTTTGAACTCCCTTCTTCATCACCAAACGGGTTCGTATTGGCACCCGCATCAAAAGGGTTTTTTGCCCTTGAAGCCTCTCCAAACGGGTTTGACGCTTTTGGCACAGGTTGCACTGGCTTCGCATCAAATGGGTTTGATTTCGATTGCGGTTTTGTTGTGTTCGACTCCGAACCAAACGGGTTTGATTTTGCTGGTTGCGGTGAGGGTCTTGGTGATGGAGTCGACTTTGGTGCCGTTGGCTGACGTTGCGCTGCTTGCTGTATAGGTGGCGTCCTCGCTTCATACGGACTTGACTTCATTGGTTGGTGCCTCGGCTGAGCAGAGGGTATAGGTTGTTTTGTTGTCGGTTGCTGTTTTGGTACTGGGGACTGCCGAGCTGGCGGTTGCGACCTTGGTTGTGCGGCCGGCCCGGGATCATACTGGTTGGACCTCGAGGCAGGCTGTTGCAACAGAAGTTCCCGCTGAGCTGTCGGGTCGATAGGTGGCGTAGGAAGCTGGGAACGACTAGATGGAGCATCGGTGATGAGAGTCACCTGGTGAGAAAAGAAAAGTTGAAAGCAGACAAAAACATTAATACATATACATGTACATGTATCTTGACAAAATCTTACAAGTTCTCCAAAACTATGTCCGTTACTGAATCTCATTTTGTGACTGAAAATGCATTGTTTCATAACAATGTCAAATTGCATTGTGGGAAATTACCTTATTGAACACGCCTCTCCCGAAATAATCTGCGACGACTGCAAATCCATCCTGTGCCGTCTCGAGTTGGTGATGGAACTGTTCATGGAGCGACCGGCTCTGCTCCTGCGCGCGGATGATGTCCATTACTTTACGATTCTCCTGCATGCAGGTCAGACACTCTGAGTCACTCTCGGCATAACTTTCAAAACACCTGAAAGAAACAAAATAGCGTCTTTGTAAAACGTCTTCATCTTTTGTGTTTCCTCTCATAATGATGCAAAGATTTTACCGCATATTTGAACGAGATGTAAAAACAAGGTTCCTTTTACTCAGTGTGTAAGCCAGGGCAAACTAAGGACACATCCCAGCCGACAGTAGGTTGAGATGGCCCCTCACCCCAGTCAAGTACGAGGTCACCAAGTCAGTAAACCCAACTGGCACCAACTTAGTGGCATCAGAACACACTTTAAATCCACTTGGGTTCATTCAGATATGACACTTGTTTTCTTTGATGCTAACACCGGGCTCTTTGCATCAGATCAGCAATGTTTACCACTCAACTATGAGGCTCCGCACTTGAGCATTGAAACGTTGATCAAGAGAGAGCCCAAGGGGTGGGGATAAAATGCGTAATACTCACTCTAAATGATAGGAATGTTGACAGAGGAAATGAACAGACGGCAGCTCTAGAGGCTCGTTACAAATGCTACACTTGGTCACTTGAAAGATTTTGGCACTGAAACAAAATAAACCGACAATTAGAACCGAAACAGATTTTTGCAGCAGATAATCATGAATGTTTTCATCAAAAAGGTCTCTGTATCCGCAACCAGTTACTGGTAGCTGGTTGCCAAGATTACAACATCCTCTTACCTAGTTTTGAGTTCTTCTATCTGACTTCTCATCTTCTCCGTATCGACGCTATATTGTTTGATCAGGCGTTCGTCCTCTGCGATCTGGTCGTTCTCTTGCTGGAGGCGGCGCGTGATGTAATCCTGTAATAGAGTCGTTTTTGTGGTTAGATTTGAGGCAGTAACACACAACTACCCCTCACTAACTAATACATGTACCCCATGAAAACATGCCTACCTTTATAACGGCGAGAGTTGCTGTCGAGTTATGCGCGAGCGTCTGCAGGACCAGTAGAGGAGGTAGGAGGTTCTTCTTATCGATGTGCGACAGCACCTCCATGATCTGTGACTTACAGTTCTCTTCTCGCTTGGAGAAATACGCCAGGGCTTGAACCCACAGGCCCGAGTCCATAGTTCTGTAATGGTAGGGGAGAGAATTGAGATTTTTATACAGGGTGTAGTTCATTTGAATGGATAATGACTTATGGGATCTGCAAGTTAGAGACACGTTCACTTAAACATTTTTGACGTAACACGTGACTGTGATAAGCGATGTCAACACAAACAACACGGGAACTTACCCAAACTTCTTACACGTGTCAATCACGTGAGTATACTCGTTGTGTTCGATGTGATATCGGAGGATCTGTTGATACAACTTGGCCTTCTCGTAGAGGTAAAGGATGCCGGATTTGAAGTCATTCATTTGGCACAGGACCAGAGCCTGGTTGACGTCATAGCCAGCCTGAGGGAAAGAAGTCATGAAGGTTAAGTGCCTTGCCAAAGATGTGGGGAGATTTGACTGAGACTAGTAGATGAGTTCCAGTGAAAGCAGGCATGATATTTTTTTGGAGTACCTGGGGAGTATTCCATCTGACTGGGCATATTGGCGCTCAAGGACTAACTTTGATAAGGACCATCTCAGTGAGCTTGGTACCCGTTTACTTCTAGGTGGAGATGAGCACGCGTTTTTACTTACATCAGGATTCTGAAGTAAGTCTAACGTTTTCATTTCCTTTTCCGTTTTGGCCTGAAATTAAGGAAATCAACATTAGAAATGTAACAAAAGCAGGACAACTCAATACATGGGCTTTATGAATGAATAAAGACTGATCATTTAGAACTTCATGATGATACCTACTGAAATGTCTGTTTCGTGTACAATATCGTGGAGGTACAGTTCCAGCAGAGTATCGTAGACAAGACTGGGAGAGTTGGGCTGGACCTTCACCATATGTTCCAAAAACTCCGTCAACTTCTCGGAATTGTTGACGAAAATGTGGATGAACTCGTCCGCGTTGGCGTTCTGGATTCTTGGAATGTTTTCTGGAAGTAAACAATGAAAATCACCAGATTTGATGCAAAATGATATTTGATTGGAGAAAAACTGCACCCAGCCATTACCGGTTGTACCCAAAGATGAGAAAGCCTGAACCACAAGATCACAGCAAAACTAAGAACAGGTCCAGACTCCTAACTTACCTCCATACAAGTTAGAATCGTCAACCAAAGGACCTGGAAGAATAAAAAACAACATATTTTTGAATAAAAACTTGATGAACTGACCAGAACCTCTCTGTGTCCTGATTGGAGAGGTCAAATTGAATGGAAACTACCAACTTGGGACCGGAACTAGTGTCCTTTATAGAGAGGGTGTCCTTATGAGAGAGGTGTCCACTAAGGGAGATTCTACTGTACTTACTGTCACTAGGTTTATAATCTGTACACAACCGCTTGAGAAGTTCTGTCGTCTGCTTTGGGACTTCGCTCATCAGCATCTTACCATATTTCTTGAGGTTACCATCCGCCTGGATAAGAGGACAAAAAATCATCGTAAAATCTCAGAAAAGATCTAAAAAAGATTGAAAACAATGAAAACGAATGACCTAGGCCTTTCAGGTTCAAATTAAATTAAAAATTATCATGCATTTAACCACTTACAGCATAAAAGTCAAGTTTTCCAATGTACTTCAATGCCTTCTGGTAATCTCGAATGTCCTCGAGTTGTATTTTCAGGTACCAGTCGTGCTCCGAGTGCTTCTCGGCAAGATAGAGGGCGTGCTTGTAGTAGCTGGCTTGCCGACACACTTTGATGGCGGTTTCTACATCGAAGTCGACATGCTCTTTGTCTTTAGTCTGGAACGGAACGAATATTGTTGCATAACTTCGACAATTTTTGACAACGCCTTCACATTGATCCTTCGGAGACTGCTAGGCTGAACCAAATGACCGTTTGTGAAAGTGTTATTCTCTAGGAAAAGAGTTTTTAGGTCGCCTACAGGCACCAATTGGGTTTATTGGCCGAGTGACCCTGTCTTTAGCTGAAAATGAGTGACCATTGAAGAAAAAACCAGCCTGAACTCACCATAATGAATGCATCTAACTTTGACTCATCCTTGAGCTTGGTGTAGCAGTTTAACAAGAGGGTCGTATGGTCCTCTGTGGCCAACTGGGCTCTATGTAAGGCCTGTAGATACGCGGTCAGGTTGTGGATTCTCTGAGCATCAAGGAACTGAAAATAGATAAGAATTTTAGTAGTACGGAGAGCTGCATGATCAGAGACAGAAACAAAAGTATGATTAGCATTGGCCTGAAGAAAGCGCTAGCCTTAGACTAGGAGAGATTCTTCCGGCTATCGAAAGATTTGCTTGAAAGAAATGCTTCTATGACAGAGGGCCAATGGCATTTCTAAGCGCATAAGAAGCCAGTAATTTGAAATGCGAGCTTACCCGTCTTATCACGTAAGAAGCCTCTAATTTGCCGATCGTTTTGATATATTCTGTAATAGCACCATCATGGTCACCCTTGCTGAAAACAGAATGAAGGAGACTCTGATAACATATCATTGCACAACATCAAAAAATCTTTGTCAGGACAGGTCCACGCGTTCCACATGCTCAAATACCTCTCAAACTGTTTCTGAAAGAGCCTTGATTTTAGTAGGCACTTTGTAAAGGAATGGACATTCTTGACAGTCCTCGTCTTGCCTTGCTCGAGTAACCTACCTGTAAAGATGATCTCCATATTGTCTGAATATATCTGTGAGGCCATCACGATCATACTGCTGACTCTTGGCAAGGCTAAAATAAACAGACGTTGCGATTACTACATGTTCACAACCCAATACATTACGCAATTAGGCAGCTAGTTTGAGAAATGAATGCATGAATCTTATGTCCGCAGTGTGACTTCGATAGCAGTAGATTTTGGCACAGCAAACAAAATGTGCCAATTAGCCATTCCTTATAACTTATTTTCGTAGAAGTATCAAGTTCCAGGAGTGATTGATTGATTGATTGATTGATTGATTGACTGACTGACTGATTGATTGATTGATTGATTGATTGATTGATTGATTGATTGATTGATTGATTGATTGATTGATTGATTGATTGATTGAGAGTGTGTGTGGACTTACTTTATAGCAACTGGATAGAGGTTTTTCTTGAACAACATCTCCAGTTTGGTTTGAGTATCTTTTTCTTGAAGGTGATAGAACTGGAAATAAATACAATGAGTTATAGATAATATCGTAAAAAAAAATTAATGAAGAGAGTACTGCTATACTTGTAAAGATACCCACCTTTCTATCGCCAGCCAGGATGTATAATGAACCCCACTCGCTCACGATATCGATTACTTCTGGCACGAGGGCCGAGTATGCGATGAATTTATTCTGGATGTCATAAACTGTGACGAGGTTCATCTCGAGCGACTGGCCCCTAAAAGAAAATTGAATTAAACGATGAGTGGAGAGCAAGCCTTTTTCCTAAAAAAAATTTGAGAGGGAAAGCTGGCACACACTCCATCCTGAACTTCAGGCCAGCGCTTGACACTGAGGACTGAATGTATGTAATGTGTGCGAGGGAAAAAGCACATGATTGACTCCGGTTTTCAAGGATGCAAAGACTCAGAAGAGTTGAAAACCCCCATAAATGCCGCCAAGGATTGACTCAAATAGTTTACAGCTAAGCTGCACTTTGGAGGGCAAAGTGGCAAGCAGAACAAGGTTTGATCCTCGATCCTCAGGGTACGGCAAGTTGGATGCTCAAACTAGTACACCGCGGCATGGCACGGCCAAACTTACTGGGCAGTGGATCGAGGCATAGCTTTGGTATCTCGGCCAACGACAATGAGGTACCCACGGAACCAGAACAGTAAGTTTTTCTCTCCCTCGAAAGCGAGACATGGTCCTCGTCCGTCGGGTTGGTAGAAATAGACAGCCTGGAAGAGATAGGAAAATTCATACAAATATTGGTCACCAAAAATTGTCCAACAGTGCATTAGAGTCAGCCCTTTGCTCAGTAAATGGACTTTTTTCTGAACAAAACAGTACAAGACACATAAAACCTTCTCTATCATTCAAATGAGGACAATTCTCGATTTGAAAGTCCTCACTCATCACTTTGCAATGAACTTTCCCTTGACAAAACCTCCACAGAGCAAGACGAACTGTCTCTTCAAAAACGAGTGACCTCCATTATTTTGGATGGTGCCAACATCACTATCATACAATGACATCACTGCCCAGGCAATATACTAACATCACTTCTGCCGATGACAAACTGATGATCCTGTGATGCGTCACTCATGACGGAGCATCCAACTTTACACCCATGTTGATCGAGGACATTCTGGAATGAGAAGCAGTTCCATTTACACAACGCAGACACTCTTTCACTGTGGGACCACCCCAATACCTCTTTATCAGAATGTCCTTAAGTATCTCCTCCAATGTATGGTTATCCCCAAAGAGTTTTGACAGCCATAAATAACCAATCAAATTGCTGATATTCTAAACGTCTGATTCAGGGTGAGCCAAAAACAAGGAAGATTAAATCATCACCTTGACATCTTTATCTTTATTGCTGATGACGATCGACATCGTGCTATACTCCGTCGCGACATACAGGACTGTCTGACTTCCCGACGTCTTGAATGCAAGGCCTGTGATTGGCCGAGGACTCTCATGGATGACTCGTTGTTTACTATGACGGTCCTTCGTGACGTCACCTTTGAACAGGAGAACGCAGCCATTCTCGAACCCCACAGCCATGTAGTTCAAGTTCTCCGCAACTGTCAGACTTTGGACCTGAAATTGTGAGACAAGGTAAAGGCGAATTCAATACTATAGAAACACATCCACCATGATGTTTCGATTCTGAAGCATTTTTTTAAAACTAAAGGAACAAGGAGCTTCATAAAATTGATTTCAAATGGGACCAGGAGTCATCTGGTTATACTTACTGGTGTTGGCTGGTTGCCAGGAATTGCTCGCGTTATTCTTGTACATGTTGGTGTTCCTGTCTTATCGACCTTGTCAAGATTCCAGACTTTTATCTGAGGATTCACGCCAACCTCGTCTTCCTGCAAAAAGAAATTAGGGCGTAAGTAGATATGAAGTGCACTGCTTTCCATACCTGTAATCACAGTCAGTCTTAAAAACTATTTAGAAACTTCTGAGCGAAGTTCACGTTGTATGACTACTATAGGTTCATTTATGTTTGGCTGGCCATCCACACCCAAAAACCTGCACTGGTTTATTACACTTGAGTGCAAGGGAGTTTGAAAGCAAGCTTTCATAATTGCCTCCAGGTTAAATCACATGGCAGTAATCAAGTTAGTCGTTTCATGAGAAAGCCTTACCCCAATAGTAACTAAAATATTATGCTGTTTAAGCTGTGTCAGATGTGACACTCGGATAGCATATGCCGTGAACGCTATGATCTCTAGCTGTCGGTTGACGAGATAGATTAACCCCTCACAGTCGGCGACGATGATCTGACCACGTCCACTGGCACAACCCGTCACTATGATATCCTGGATATGAACAAGAAGAGAATGCATGAGAATAAAGTGATAGCATTTGAAAAATACAGGATAACCTCTCTTGGGATTATCCTCAGAATTCACTTAGCTATAGCTACTGATTAAAGCGAACTAAACTCAGTTAAATTCTAACAAATGTCTTGAAATTTAACGGTACCCACCTTGAGTTTATCGAATGGTTGATTTGTCTCTTGCTGTTTGAGAACTTCCTTGTCAAAGAAGTTGAACCGACGCCACTGGAAGATAGAAAGACATTTGTCATAGTCGGGCTTCTAAATGTCATTCCTATTGGGGAAGTTTGCACTGGTTTCGAGGTGAGCATCATTAGTAAGCCATTCTGTAAGGATTGCCTGAACAGTGTTGCAGCCTAGATTTAACTTAGTTTGGACAAGAACCGATGGAGGAGAGCGAGGGGGTTGGGCTTTTTTTCAGTTTTCTGGGGAATCCCTTATCAAGAAAAACAAAACCTCATAAAAACATAAAAGCAATGGTAATTGAAATAACTTATGTTATCATTCTGATGCAACTCTATTTATCAACATTTTCAAGTATAAAATTTGCAATATTGATAGTTGAATTTGGAAATATCGGTAAATTTGTCAGAAACTAATGAGGAAGAACAAACCTGGAGAAAAGCCATTTTGGGCCAACTTCACCAGAGTAAACATTTTAGGGAAAATGTCGTCATTAAGGATTTCCCAACACTCGTCACCAAGATAAAATTATATGTACATTCGTTTAGTGTATTGTTGTGTACATTGTCCTACGTATTGGCTCCCAGGTACGCGGTCGAAGTATTGCTATCTATTTTTAGAAATACTAGCTAGAGATGATTCAGTTAAGATTCTTCATTTAGTGTAAAGGTCAAGGTCAAAAAGTCAAGAAGCTATCATTTGATTAATTTCTTTGAAATTTTCCCGAAAGTATTTTTTAAATTGACAAAAATTAACACGTTTTCTGGCAAAGTCTTATCACTAAAATGTTTATTATACGATAATCATAATTTCAATCTTCTTAACTTTGCGACGTTTTATATAATAAGCAAATAACTAATACGAATCTGAAGCTACAGGTACTTTTCTGACGTCACGGTTTCCACAGTCAACAAAAATTTGCAACTTTGGCTGAAAATGTCTCGAACTTCTTCAACATTTGGCCGTCAGTCGCCTCTTCATTCTGCTAGATCCCCTTCTAAATCAACAGGAGGTTCGTACAGAGTGTCTCCGTAGAAAATAACAACATTAGAGTGCTTATTTCTGTGATAAAACTAACACAGTACCTCCCCCCAAGAAAAACACCTGTCAAAATCCTCTCCAAACTTTGACCCAGATTTACATTCACAAATTCTTTGATTGATTGACATCTTTCCGCCTACTTTCTTACTTGTCCAGGCCTGTACCTGTCCAGGTGTCTCTAAGCAAGCTGTAGGAAACATAGGCCCGTTCGGTAGGCCTAAGCTTTGCTTGTCAGACAAGGAGAGTGTAGTGACTATCACTAAAGTGAATAGTCATAGTGTACTGTACCGTGGCCTTGTTGGGTCTTAGATAAACTCTAAAAATGCCTCGCTCGAGAGAGATTTCACAGCCGATGGGATCACAATCTCCTGAGGTCCTCCAGTGGAAGGAAACCTTGCGTTCGAGGTCACCCTCTCCTGGCCCGACACCAAGGACTTGCTTAACTCCGACGCCTATCTCAAACTATAGTTTTGGAGTTGGAAACGGTGGGTATTCATTCTTTAAACACTACAGGGAACAGGTTGTGAATCATCATCATCATCGTACATCGAAGGAGTATACTCCTGTTGACTGAATCAATGAACATTGAATTGGTTTTGTTAGTTGTTTGTATGCTTTGATGGTTTCGTCTGCATGTTGAAAACTTGAATATGTTTGTGATAAGTGGAGTCTTTTATGCTTGCATGCTTTATTGATGGACTTGTCATTCATTCAGTCAATGGCCTTACAGGTAGATTCTATCACGGGCCTAGTAGTACGTACTTATTCCTTCCTTTCCTTATCTTCTTGACCTTCCCTTACTGCTTTAGTTCCTGAAGTTTCTCTATCAAAGAGATGGCCTCTGCTTCATCAGAGGTGTTGGTCCCTTCAGTGTAAACATGGTAAGGTTTGCTAAAAATCCTCTTTTCACTGTTCATCTTTTTATTTCTTTAATTCCATTATTGTTACAGTTACTTGCAGGGTTTCCGCCAGGATTAAATTTGAGGGGGAGCAAATTTTGTTTTGTTTTTTGGCCCTAAAACTGCTACAATTGGCTCCCAAATGCTCTTATTTTACATATCAAATCATGAAAATTACTCATTTGACAGTAAAACAAACTTTAGTGCTCAAAATTAAGGGGGGGATATCCCCCCTTGAAATATTTTAGGGGGGGGATGAGTCTGTTAGACTCTGGCAGAAACCCTGACTTGAATTTTCATTTCAGTGTTTTCTGTTAGACTGTTGTTTCATCTTTTAAACATGTCTGTAAGGTAGCATATAGAATATAATTGTACCACTTTACCTTGCCTCTTCATTTTCCAATGTAACATTCTTCTGTCACTTGAACTTGTCAGTGTCACTTGCTGGTCTGCTACCCCCTCCCCCAAATCAAGAATTTGAAGGGTACGTCATGTTTCAAAGATTGGCCCTCCAAAGTAGTGAATGCTATCATATTTATTACCCCCTTATCTATGGCATAACTGGTGAAAAACTCATTCATTTTATAGTCCATGCCAAGTTTGTTGAATGACGACGAATCATATCGCTGTAAAAACATATGATAATTACCAATAGCTGTATGCAAAAAGGGTATAAAAGATGAAATATCTTTTATTGCAGGGTCCCTGAGGAGGAGTAACAGCATGGAGAAACTGCGGTGCAGCACGGGGAACATCGCGGCTAGTTTCAGCATGAATGGTACTGGCATGACTGGACCTGCGTGAGTATTCATCTTTCTGTTCCAAATTCTCTACTTATTTGTATCAGTGACTCTGTGCCTGGAATAAGCTGCAGAATATCAATTTGACATTGATGTCAGAATAACATTATTTGCACCAGATTGGCAATATGTTATTTCTCTAGCTTACATGTACATGGCTATTATGTGGTGCTTGAAATTTCTTTAAAAAACAGTTTTTTTGATGATATTCATGGGGTAACTTTGGAGAGGGAGGTAATTCTCTGCGAAGTTGTCATCCATGGACTGGAAGTTCCTGCTATTTTGGAATACTTTTAAACCTCTTTACTCAATCTGTGTATTTTTTCCTTTTCAGTAAAATGAACAAGTCTACAGAACTGTCCAACATAGAACAAGAGTACATCAAGAATCTCCAACAACAGATCTACTTTTTAGAACTTGAGGCGAATTATCTGTATCCTTTTGAGTCAACGAATAAGCCAAGTGGTGATCACTGCTGGCTACCACACAATAGGGCCTGGGTTCGTTCCCCTAGGAGAACCCAGGATCGTATTTCTGGATGAACCCACGTGGCTTCCAGTCAAATGAGAGGTGAACCTGAGGTTCCTTGTGTCTGATGCCTATACCAGGGCAAGCAAAAGACCTCACCAACAAGTTGCCAACATCTGTATGCGTATGATAGGTAAACAGATTCAATATCATTTGCACCTTAATCCTATTATGAAAACACCAAGTCATTTAGAGAGCCAGGTGACATGTCATTAATAATTAGAAGTTTGCCTTAACCCTTCGTTAGCCGTGAACAAGCGAGGAAAGCGACAGATATGCATCCTGTGATGACGTCTGAAGCTGAAAGAATGCTGGCAAAACTCAGGGTGAGTAATCATTTTGCTTATAAAATCTTCTTCAATTGTTGTATTTTCTGTGCAAAATCACCAAACACGGAGGTACCATTTCCTAATGAAACAGACTATAGGTCCGCTTCCCTTCATTATCTGTTTCCATTTTGTTTTGTAGCAAATGCAGACGGAGAGTGACGGGTTGCGTCTCGAGTTGAGCAGAAAAGACGGCAATCTTGATTACATCAACACCGAGAAAATGCGGTTGCTAGAGCGGCTGAAGACAGAGGAAGGTAAGACAAAAAGAGTCATCAACCATCAAGAATTTCTTTCTCTCAAACTCCTATACATTGTTCCTTCTCTAAGATATAACTATTAGCCCCCTCTAAAGAGATTCATCAACCCTCTTAGTGTAAAATGCAGGGGTGGAGCTCAGTGACCCAATGTTAGCTGAACTTCTTTTGATAGGTGTGATAGACCCATATAGATTGTGTCCAGCTGTTCTATTTTGCCACTGCCTCATGTCAGTACAGCCAGTGTGTACAACCTTACTTGTATTTTCCAGACAACCATGCTCGAGAGAAGCGTCTCCTTATGGACGAGGTTGTCCAGTTCAGGAAGGAGTCAGGCGGACGAGAGAAGGACATCGCCAGGAAAGACCTCCAGCTTGACATGGCCAAAGATGAAATGGAGAAGAGCACGACGGCACTGAGAGCGGCTGAGCAGAAGATAACTCTCTTGAGAAACCAGGTACTGTTCTATGTAAACAACATTGTGCCTCATTTTGGCCGCAGCAGTTGTGGTGTCGAGACCATAACCTCTTAGGTTTGTGTACTGACTATGGAAGCAGTCAGAAAACAGTTCAAAAGCAGATTTCGATGTCAGATACTTGTGACTTCAATGATGTATGATATCTAAACAATATTGTTACTTCAGTTGGACCAGCGGATTGAGCAGCACAAGATGACGCAGTTAGCCCTCGACGAAAAACGAGGTGAATCTCTACGACTTGAGACGCAGTTACGGGAGGTCGAGGAGAAATACTACAGTAGTGCTGCCACCATGCAGGATAAGGCCACTCAGGATCTTAGGGTAAGTATCATAGATACTTCCTCTATCATACTGCACTTATTCACTGACAGGTCCGGTCACAAAAAACACATTGGAACATGCCCAGGCCATCTGAAAAATCCTTGATGAAATGCGCAAGATCCTCCGCTTGCATAATTTCAATTTCATAACAATTTTCATATTTTAGGATGAGATACGTATGCTGCGCCAAAAGTTGAAGGAGACGGAGATCCAAGCCGACCAGGATCGTTATCTGCGGAATAAGATATCTGACGATAGTTCTCATCTCGTGAAGGAGAATGCGCTACTCAACCAACAGGTCATCGAGCTGGAGAACCAGAATCAGAGGGTGAGTAACGTGAGAGGGGGGGGGGGCGGTGGTGGAGAGTAGGTCTCATGATTGACAGGCTTTGGGTTTCATTCTCGTTATCTCTAAGTTACCTCTAGTTGTCAGCTCCACTCTAGCTTCTCATTTCTCTTGTTTTGTTGACCTCAAAAGTTGTCTGATTTTCCTCACAGGAGCGTGGGCTCCGTGAAAGCCAAGACACTCGTCGTTCGATGAACATCACTGAGCTCGTCTCGGCCAAGGACCATGAAAAGCAGCTCCAGTTTGAAATCAACCAGCTGCGTGAGCAACTAAATCATGAAAAGGAACGATGTAATCACTATATGGCACAGGTAGGTAGAAGAATGAATTAAAATCTGAAATTTTGTTTTCTTCTCAGTTTGGTGAGTGGATTGGTGCAGGTGCTTAGCCTCAGTGCCCATGAGCTTTGATTGATTCGTGTCAAGCCCATATCGTATTCTTCAGATAAAAGAGTAAGTGACCTTTCAATTTATGCAACTTGAAACTTATCTTCTTATGTTGCAGCTTGCCAAACAGGAGCAGATCGCCACGTCCACCGAATTCAACGCATCGTCCACCAGGAGTCGCCTGGCCGAGGTCGAGAACGCTCACCACGGTACGGAGACGGAGAATTCACAACTCCGACGAGATAAGATGCTGCTTGTTGACCATGTCGCTGATTTACAGAAACAGGTACGGTATCAAGAGAGGGAACATCGTAACTTGTACTGCTGTCCATTTGTACACTTGCAATAAACGAGTTCAGTACTCGCGCTCTTCCAACAACAAATGATATGATTTCAATAAATATTTCAGTTGACACACAAGGAGCAAGAGATTGTTCATCTCCACGCCCAGATTCACTCACTCGACACAAAAGTATCGCAGTTCGAACGATTGAAGATACTGGAGGGGACCGTCAACAGCCAGAAATGGGAGGAGTTCGAGCGTCTTGCTGACAGCATGAAGAGTTTGTCTGCGACGATGGCACAGTCGAGCAGCCCCAGGATGACCCGGACTGTGGAGTACAGCTAGATGCATCCCGGATGATGTGCGTTTAGGTTTCGATTACTGTGAAGGAACTATTTGTAGAAGATTTTTTACCTTCTGTGGGTGAGAGAGGGTGGGTTGATGGTGTTGATAGCGGGGGTTGAAGGATATGGAAGGGTCGTAACCCTGTGAGGGACAGGCTAAACCACTTGATCATGGTTGTTCACTGTGCTCAAAACCTAGATGCAAAGACTTGAGTCTGTGAGTGTGAGGCCCTCAAGTGTTGAATACAAATTTGGGGATCAGGTATATGTTGGATACCTGTGGTA
Organism: Lineus longissimus; assembly: GCF_910592395.1. Classification (NCBI taxonomy): domain Eukaryota; kingdom Metazoa; phylum Nemertea; class Pilidiophora; order Heteronemertea; family Lineidae; genus Lineus; species Lineus longissimus. The sequence continues at coordinate 1,993,820 of NC_088326.1, forward strand.
TCAAATCAAATTTCATTACTAATGAGTTTGGATAAAGACTATCAAGTTAAGAAATATGAAATCAATCTGTCCATCTGGAGGTGCTTACAATGTATATTTCACAAAAAGCGAAACAACCACTGAAGGTTCCTGCAGCGAATTGAAACTGTGATATAGTGTAACTTTCTTATTTATTTTAGCCAAGGATGAATTAGTGTCTTGTTTTTAGCTTTGTACGATACAAAAGTAGCTTTTTGGAGAAAGATCTAGAGGATAGCCTGTCAGTATCTCCTGTTATTGCTCTCTTAGTACATAATTCAGCAGTCAGGCAGGGAGCCCGGTCTTGGGTGTTGTTTCCAATTTTGGGAGTTTTCCTTGAAACTCCCTGATCAAGCCAGCTGAATTGGCTACAGTTCTCTGTTCAGGGGTCATTGTCAGACTGGTCAGTTCACTCAGGTTGAGACCACAGTGAGCCAGATTTCTGACAAACTATCTTAGTTACTGGAAGTATATTTTGTTGAGTTTTGCCAGGGTATAGTAGGTGTCTATGACCTGGTGTAGTATAGTGTATAGTTTGTTCTTCTATAGATGTACTGAATGGAGTCCTTTGTAGCAGAAGGACTCAATATAATACAGGGTTTAGGAAAGTAGCAATCTCCAATTCAGGACATTATTAGCAGGGGGCAAAAAAGTTTCTCATGCGGATTTGGGATGAAAAGTGATCTTCTGCTCATCCCCAGAGAGCCTTCGTGTACATATCAGGGAACTTCTTTTCATGAAATACATGCAAGGAACCGGCAGAATGGTCAGAAGTTGACTCTGCCACACCCATATGACATGGTATGTCACAGTCTACAGTCGTTTGGCAAGGCAATGGGACATGTCTGAGCAGTTCATGTCAAGACACTGTTAGTGGCTCTGGGGAATTTAGCAGAGGCCGCAGGCTGCAGGTTATTTCGGTTAGATTTTCATGATCGGAGGAAAACATTGTCAAAATTCCGTCCATTTTGTATGTTTTATGTTTGTTTAAAAGTATGTAGATAGTATTACTAGAATGTTTTAGAATTTGAATTATGTTGATGAAATGATGTGAAAGTTTTTGGTCCCTGGGTAAAAATGGCTGCCTGCAGGGATAAAATGGCGACTTTGCCAATCCAAAGATTGCATGTACGTGTACACATATTGTGCATTACATTTCGTAGGATATCTGGAAGTTGCTCTTGTTGGCACAATCCGCATTCATGGAACACCCAGTCAAATATAGTATTCGACTTTGAGATTACCATTCATCTGTTTAGTTGGGACCAGCCCGCAAATATTTTGTAAACATGATTTTTACAATATTTGAAATAAACGATTCCATATGAGAAGTCAACCATGTTTTTCTCCATCTGTTATTGGGTAATAACTGTCCCTCCAAGTCAGTCCCATCCAATTCTAAATCTTGATCTGGCAAAGGACTTACGAGGACGCTTATCAAATTACTTCGATTCCTGTTTATTTCAACGTCATATGGAAGTTCACAAAGTTGGCTTCAAAAATGACAACTCATCCAAGTCTAAATTGGACAGCTCATGAAAGATGACTTCGGTGCGAATTATTACTATGATCTCAACGGTGAAATCTCTCAGAACATGCCAACAACTTTTAACTTGTTTGTGAGGACCAACATTTTGTCAAATCATTTCCCCGAGGCTGTTTTCTTAGACACATAGTCCACTGGTATTGCACAGTAGCTCACTGTGCACAGTGCTTTTTTCATCAACCACCCAGGAAACTGATGAGGCATGTTGCCAAAAACATCGGAACTATAAGAAGCTGGTGGAAGCCACCCTGTCCCAGAACTATTTGTCCACTGACCTTGCCAGTATGCACTATCGCGACAACCACGACACAACAAAGGAATAACTAAATGAGCGAAGTTTCAAGTTATCCATTTCATTATTTCCATCAAAGTATTTAGCACCATTCTCCAAAATCAATACAAATCAAAAGTCTAACTCGAAACCTTGTCCCTAGGAGTCTACACCGTGTGTCCACACGGGTTTCCTCTTCTCGATAAAAGCTTTGATTCCCTCCTGTCCGTCCTTGAGGGCGAGGTTGGATACCATGACGTTCTCTGCCTGCTTGTATGCTGTATTCCTATCGTGTTCGATCTGGCTATAAAAACAGGCCTTGCCGAGTGCGGTGACAATACGACTTGTTTCACAGATTCTTTTTGCGATGTTTTGTGTCTCTTCCTCAAGTTTTTCCTCGGGGACAACTTTACTTACCAGACCGTGGAGAAGGGCTCCTGAAATAGACATGGGTAGAATGTCATGATAAGTGCTAGTGCAAGACTCAACTCTAATTCTACAAAATTAGCTTCAACAAATGACATGTGGAACGTCTCATGACTTCAACTATCGACTATTTATCGGGGCAGCGGTAGCGCAGTGGAAGAGAGTCGGCCTCATGATCAGGAGGTCGTGGGTTCGACTCCCAGACGAGTCACTGCTCAGTTCCCCTGCTGGTCGAGTTCAAGTGAGCACCTTCTGGTTGCTCCTTGAAACCCCTGATTGATTTCTGTGGAGACCAGGGTAAGCGCTTGAGCAGTCTTTACTGATTAGCACTATATAAATATAAACATTACATTACATTGCAGGTCTGTCAGTTATGTCTGCCATCACAATCATCTAGTTGGAAGAAGTACATATATTTCTGTCAAAATTTTCTTAACCTTCACTTACGTTCTGCATTGATAGGATGTCCAGTAAACAACATCTCCAATGCTACTTTCCTCGGCACAGCTCTTGCCACAGCGACTCCTGGTGTAGAACAGAATAAACCAATGCTCACGCTGAAAGATGCAATGTTTGAATTTCTGAGTTTTCATCTGACATGCTTTTCTCCACATAAAGCTGCTTCTCATGCAGTTCACCACCAACTGTCTCTTTAACAAAAAGTCCAAGGATTCCAGTTGTAAACTTGGCACTTGTGGTATATGGTTCGAACTGTATCAGGTACATCTTGCCATAATAAAGTTGTTGTTGGTACGAATACTATACGCATGTTTACCTCCGTTTATTCTGCTGCTGCAAATCCTTCACCCACGGTCTTATACATTACAGCACTGAAGGACATCAAACTTATTCATCAAAGCATGAGTTACCATGGTAACTGTCAACACAAAGACCACAAGACTTACCCCGGAGTAGCAAACTTGGTGGTATCTGTACAGACAGCGATATCACAACTTGCTACCAACTGACAGCCTGCTGCCGTAGCCAGACCTCGGACCTGAGCAATGACTGGCACCGTCACGTCCTGAACGAGTTTCATCACCTCGGAGCATTTGGAGAACAGTTCCACATGATTCTGCTTTGTGTACTCATTGGTCTGAAGAGATAAATATTGTTCGTTAACCTTTCTCTACCGGCAGGGTTTTGGCAAGGTATGGTAGCCCACACTCGGTAGGCCTACAGACAGGGCAGCCTTGATCCCAACTTGGCTTAGGAAAAGTTTTGATGTGAAATAGCTAGCATCACCCAATCTTATCAAAAGGCCTACTTTAAATAGAAAAGAGCATTGGGGTGCAAACCTGTTGCCTGGTGTGATGTTTCATTGAAAATACAACACTACCTACCAATTCCTTCAGATCATGTCCAGAGCTAAATACAGGACCATTCGCCTTGATGACAATAACCCTCAGCTTCTCATTGTTAACATCATGAGAGATGTCTTTACGTAGGGTCTCCAGCATAGCAAGGGATAGTGCATTCCTAAATAATAGAGAAGAAACTAATATTCATTGAGACCAATCACTATCAGTTGACTCAATACAGGACAAGTCCCAGGTCACTTCATTATACAACCTCTAGTACTGGTGACTGAAACCCAATTTCTCACAACTAAGAATTAAATGCTGGACAGTTTACTCCACCTTTTTTTAGTGTTATTGAGGGTGATTGTTCGGATTCCATTTTCTTCATGAACGATGGTCAGACCTTCTTCTCCAGCTTTGCTTTGCGTAGCGAGCGATGCGGTAGAAGAGAACGTCCTTCTGCTGGATGCTGCAACCACCTGGACATAGAAAAGTAAGAATAAAGCCAAGGCCTTTTGATATAGGGCCATGCCCATGGACGTGTGATGTTACCACTGGTATCAGTATCATGCTATAGTTTGGTGTAGGCCTATGGGGCTATATGCAAGTGCATGCAATTTGTAGTGGTGGGCAGTCGGCGTGGCAGCTGTGACTGTGGTGTGAGTGACACTGACAGTGTATAATTTATAAAATAATGAACAAAATGCATCACATATTTCACGGATTTTCTAACTGCTCCGGAAATGACAGTCTCTGAAAATAAGAGATATGATAAAATGACACTTCATTGACAAGTTCACTCAGTTAGATTTTGTTTTTGAACATCAGAAATATGTAAAAACCTTGTGGAAACACAAAACTGCTGATCTAATTTTTCCCAAAGAAGCCATGTTGTTTATCGTAACCTAATTGGCTTTGTATTGTCTTCTCTCATTGGCTAAAAAATTAAAGCCCACTGAGAAGAACCAATGAAAATTCTCGTTATAAAAAGGCTGGATACCTGAAAACAAATGCAGTTTCCCATGCATTTGTCATGAATTTTGTGTTGTCTCTCTGATTTTGAAGGTTTCTGTCAATAAAATGCGACTAAACACGTATTCAATCGTTCCTTGTGCCATATTATTCATTCAGGCTACCACATTTGCTACTGGTTTAGTGTCAACGACTTACAATGGTGAGTTTTATGGGGTTTCTCACATCTGATAAGGGATTCTTGCATTTGCAATCTTGGGCAAGACACTTCATTATAATAAACTTTATTGCTCCTCATCACCATCATGGTCGGCCTAAAGCATGTGAAGGCCAGCTAGGTGATGCCTATTCATTGACCTTATCCTAAGCTATGACAGATGCCCCTCCCCCTCCCCCTCCCCCCTGTGAGCATACCATGCACCTTTTTGACTTTAATTAGTTCAAATTTTCAACTCTGTCTTGTGACTTGTTTTTATTCTCCATCTTTAGAAATAAACGACAACTTTTTTCAGATGAAAAGCAGGCCCAAGCGGTGACAGTCTCCTTCTATCAACTCAGGCCAAGTACGGTAAGATTAGCCTTTCTATAGCTAATCAACATAACATTTTTTCGTTGTGTTGTTTCTTTGGGTGTACATGCGCTATAAGCATGACTGTTCTTCTATAAACAGCTTTCAGCCAAGGGAAATAAGTAATTATGTGTGTACTCTTCTCTCGGCTCTAAATATTTGATATGTCCTGGTTACCATTGACAACAAACAATAACACAAATGATATCACGCACAATCAGCCATGGATTCCATATGAGATTATGGTTCCCCTCCAGTCATGCTATATAGAATAATAAATGAGTTATGTTCTGCAGATATACAGGTTTGTGAGATCTGATTGTAGCGTCATGCTGGGACAAGAAATTCACCACCAAATTCACCATTTCTCATCACCAGAACATCCAGTTGAAGACAACTTCAACTTCCACATTGTCTAATTCTAAGCTTACCACCTGACTTCTTCTTCTTCTTCTTCTTCTTCTTCTTCAGCGTTCGCTCTGCACTTGGAGGGGTCATTCTCCAAGGAGTAATCCTCCTCCAAGGCGGGATGAGCGTATCATGCGTGCCACTACGGTTAGGCGCCAATTGGGTTTATTGGCCTAGTGGTCCGACTTTGGCGAGAGAGACAGAGTCCACACAAGCTACTCATGTTTCTCACTTGGTGGGGTCTTAGCTTGCCCTGGCATAGACACCAGATACAAGGAACCTCGGTTTTAAGTCTCATTCGAAGGACTGTGAAGAGCCAGGAATTTTAGTTCCTTGAAAGCCACGCCGGTTCATCCAGACATACGATCATGGGTTCTTCCCGGGATCGAACCCGGGCCCTATTGCGTGGTGGCCAGCAGTGTAAACCACTAGGCCATGAGGCTCCTTTACCACCTGACTAAAACTAAAAGAAAGGGAAGTGAAGAACACTGTATTCTTACATGCCTTGTTAGTCTTAGTCATTCTCATCTTATCATTTCTGTTAAATATTTTCCAGTGGACTGATACAGGCCTTGTGAATAAGTTCAAGAATGCCATAGCGACTGCGGTAAATACCTATTGCCGTGCTAACCTGTCACAGTGCGGTCTCAATGCAACGATGTGAGTAGCCATAAGCAGTTGTTGGCAAGTATATGATTGGCAGGAGCTTGGATGGAACACCTTGTCATTTATACCTGCATGTGATCAAAAATGATTGTACATACTTGCCAAATGCCTGTGTTGTAAAATACTAGAGAGGTGGAGCTTTGTTGGATCCCCGCTTATGTGATGGTTGAGTTTAAACACAACCAAATCTAATGCCAAATCATATTTATTGTGTTCCAGTGATTTCCTCGGGGCCAATGTCTTCATCAACAGCGACCCTATCCAACGAAATTCTTATCTTGACGTCACATTCCACGTCAAATATCCCGATGGCGTCCAGCTCACGTCAACTGCGTCAACAAATTTTGTCCTGCCAAAAACCATCCTCGAAGGTTTGTAGTACAGTTAGAACCTCCTATTAAGAACACCTTTGGGACTGAGAGTTGCTGTCCGTTATAGAGAGGTGGCCTTAGTACATATGTAGTAGTATCACAAATCTCAGATTGAGATAAAGTTTGTTTTATAGTTATTATGATATGACGTATTCAAGGAGATGAATTCCCGATCATAATATGATAGAATTCTTAGGCCTACAATCTGAATTTCACTTTGTAATTTCAGCTATCACAGCCACTGCCCGGGCCAGGGTCAAATTGTCCCTCGGCTACGAAATCGTCAAAATCGGTGATGTGATCTATTACAAGTCGCCAGATGATCGTCTCAATATGATTCTGATTCCCATCTCGTGCTGCCTCCTATTGGTGGTCATCATCGTTGCTATTGCACTGCACTGTTGGAGGTGAGTTTATAGTTAAGCGTGGTGTTTTCATTTTTCGCAGGAAATAGCGGCCTGGAGTTGGGTCTGATAGACTTGGGCTCGTTCCAGTTTTATGGTATGGGGAATGTATGCTACTAATTTGAACTCATAAATTATTTTATATTTCAGATATATTTAACTCCAAACTCAAGCTGTTTTGGCCAATTTCATAATTCTGAAACCCATCTTAATCACCTGTTTGTCTGCTTTCTAAAGTATTTCTGATCTGTTTTGACAAATCAGGAAATCGGTGGACAATGAAGAAGCAAGATTAGAAAGGAAGTTTGAAAGTGACGGGTAATGATGTTGTCATAGTGATCACACGCCCTTATCAGTCCGATAGATTCTTCCATAAAGTCTCGACAAGATGCAGAAAATAAGGGCTTTTTTCATATCAACCTCAATTAGCATTTTTCTTTGTCTTCCTCTCTATTGTTTAACTGTCAATGAATAGCAACAACAGCCACTGTTGACGTATAGCTGGGACTCATGGCTAGTGGCTAGTTTTGAGGGCCTCTGCGTTAGCACTGGTGAATATGATAGAACATGCTAGTGAAGCATCATCGACAATCTTTTTTTCAAAAGATGTGTTTTTCATTGCACATTGTGACGGTGATATTGTTTTGTGGTAGTTGTTTTCTTGTCATGACATGTCTTCATTAATGTTATTGTGAGTGGTTGTTTTCTACGCAATAGTGCGCTGTTTCCATTAAAATACAATCTTAGAGATTCTACAATTCTACGTCAACAAGCTTTTCTAAAATATAAAGGTTTCTTTCTGTGTCATAGTGTGCGGGTGCAGTCCAACATAGTGGGCAAAGAGTTAAGCATTTTTTGCCTTGCTAAATCAGTTGCTTCAACTCAAACTCCTAGTTCCTACTGCTTGACTTTAAAATTGTCCGGGTCTCTGCCAAAAACCCTGTTGAGTACATTGCTGACGTTTCATATCAATTATTAGTCACTGTCATTCTTAGATTTACATTCTTTCATAACTTCATCTTTTATTTTGTTTTACTAACCCTCCTTGCTTCCGTCTTTGCTCTCGTAGTGAGGCCAGGCGCTCGTCCGAGAAACGTAAGAGAAAACGAGACCAGGAGCACGCTAAGTACGGGTCTGTTTTTATCACATGACTGTCATGTGACCACACAGGAAAAATCGCGAAGAGAATCGATAATGAATCAACTCCCATAACATGGTACTCATTTTGTGGTACTTTTGAATTAGCTTTTTGATGGTGCCAATCCTTTCTCCAATTTTTGGAAGCTTTTTTTAAAAAAAAAAAAGAAGAATATTCCTCAAGACACAAGTGGTTTGCTCTTTCCTGATTTGGTCCAGATGCAACAGTCAATTACATTTTCATCTACCTTTTAAATTTCACCTTTTCACTCATTATTGCCATTTACAGGATGATCCAATAAAATATCCCATTTGGAACATTATGCCATAGCTCTGGGTTGTTTCTTCGGGTCACCCTGTACTGTATATTCATGTATTTCAGATTCACTTTCACTTCACAGAAACCAAGAAATCCTCAGCTCCACGGACTGACAGTTCCCTACCCCCATCCCCATCTGGGACCCACCTCAGTATTTGTCTCTACGTCGTTCCGTAAATCATTCCTCCATTACGTCCTGGGAATCATCGTTTTAGTCCTCTCTTCATTCGAGTATTTTGCTGAAATCTTCAATCCTGATCTATTCGTTGTAACAACTGAGAGAGATTCGGAAGTTCTGATATGATCAGTGTCCGAATCTGACTCTGTGATTCCAACACCAAAAGTTGGCTCAAAATGTTTCGCGTTCCTTTTAGAAACAACCGTCAAAACAAGTTTCAAATTCTAATAAGGTGTAAAAGTTCCAGTAGCATTTGTGGGCGCGAATTCATTTGTTATGCGTAGAGTTCTTTCAGGAAATTGACAAGCTTGATTTATTTGTCTTTCTCGTTTTCCAGCAAGAAGAAAGCGCACGCTGCAGACAAGGCCAAACTGAACGAGAAAAAGAGGAAGAGTCCGAAGGTGGGGCCTTCGCCCAGTGACACGCCCGCCAAATCAAAGTTCGGAAAACACAAGTAAGTTGAGTCAGATGTGGAACGAATTTATCACGGTTTAAATAAGATTTCAATGAATTCGGTCTTTTTTCCTTCACTTCTACTTTAGCGTTTGCTACACACCTGGAGGAGTTCTCCAGGGAGTATTCCTCCTCCTCCGAGGCGGGATAAGCAAATTAATATGGTTAGGCACCATTTGATTTATTGGCTGTCTTTGACAAGAGGTAGACTCAATTGCAGGCTCCTCATGATTCTCACTTGGTGGGGTATTTTGGGCACCAGATTCAATCTTTCACAACGTCCATTTTGCATTTTCGAAACGTGTATAACTCTTGAATTATACTATGTGTTTAGAAAAAACTCGTCCATTAACGCTGTTTGTTAGTAAGGCCGAAGTTACACAGACCTCATTTGTTCATTTACCACGAGTCACTTTCCGGGTTTTTCTTTCATTCCTCGGTGAATGCACGCCACAAGGCCGTCCATTCACAGGGGAAAGAAAGCAAAAGGGGAATATGAGTCCTGGGAAATGAACGAATGAGGTCTATGTAACCTCGGCCTAACTGTTGTCAACAAGATCTTAACGAAAGTTTATCGTCACTTAGGGTGCGATTCCCGGATGTACCAGATGTGGTCGAGTTAGAACAACTCGATGCGTCAACGTAGGTTCCCCATGTGTGCCGTGTGACGGTTTCCTCCTACAGACTAATGAGTAGGCCTTACGCACTTAGTTTTCGCGGCACTGAAGTATAGTTTGAAAAAAGCTGCCAATTCTAGTATTCTTGGTGTGTTATTTGGAGTTGGAGTGGGATTGGCATCTGAGATCCATCCAAAAATTTTTGCGGTGACGTTCTTTCGATTTTAACTCTTGTTTTGTCTTTTCTGCATCCTTAGAAAGGAAGGGTTAACAGAGAGTTCTCCATTGCTTTAGTATGGCAGTAGTAAATCTCTCAAAGTCAGGAAATGTCAATATTATAGGGTGAGAGAATTTTGAGTATTCTGAAAGGTCTAGCTAACTGGGGGCAGCAGGGGAAATTGTAATCTTGGACATGACTGCGTAGGTTATGGTGCAAAAATGAAGCAGGGTTGTAACTGTCCTGCCTTTGCAAGCAACAGTGGTACTGCTCGAAAACTAATAAAAAGTATTTCTACTACTCTGAATACTCTAGAACCATTGATCTAAGACCACTTCAGTAATTTCTATGGAATTGCTACAAAATGCCTTGCTGGAACATGAATTCCTGACCATTGGACAACTAGGTGTTGCCAAACCATTGTCTATCCAAGCTGAACACGTTGAACGGCGTCATATTTCCTAACTTTGAATATATATTCAGAAATGGTCTTAGGTCAGTGAATCTAAAATGTGCCTAATCTTCTAACCAACAGAGGTATAATAAGTTTCTAACTAATACTCTTTGTGTATTCCTATTCCTTTCATCGTGATCACACTGCCACATTCATGTCGTTTACGGATAAGTGTCCATTTCATAAAATATTTCGCCAGAGGCACATACAGTGTATGCGGTGTATAGATGATGTATATAGGATTATTGTATCGAAGTTCCTTAGTGTGAAGAAAATGTAATGAATATCTTTATCTGGACAAGTTCTTGCAGATTTTGTGCGATGATTGATAACAGTGCATTCTGTGACATCTTCTGCAGCTAATTAGTGTGGTGTCTACTCTGCCCAGTCGCTCCGTAACATACTACTAATCGTCACTTCGTCATCTTATTGATTAATCAGGGAAAACGGTGGCATCGAACCGCGGGTCACTCTCACAGCTCCGGTCTCTGACAGGCAACTCTCTCGTGCTCAGGTCTCACCAGAAACCCAGGGCTCGAAAGCAGATATCCTTATAGTGAACGAAGATTCGGGGAAACCCCAGGTCTTATCCGTGGCTGAGGGGTCGCCAAATGTTGATACGTTAACGGTGAATGAAGTAAAACAGGATGGCAAACACTCGCCCGAATCATTGCGAGATTCTCCTGGTTTGCGTGATAATTTGGCCCTGCCTGAGGCGGCAGATTTGAAAGAGGCTGAAGGCACGCAGGAGGCTGCTGTCCAGCAGGGGTCTGCAGACATGCAGAACACTGACTTGCAAATGTCAACAGAGTCTGCAGACTTACAAAAGGCCAACGACCTACGCGGGTCTGCAGACTTGAAAGGAGATGTAGAGTGGCATGAGAGCACGGTTTCTGGTGGGACTGTGCGGGAAAATGACTTGAGTGAGACCGTGACCAGCAAAACTGCGGTGGAGGTAACTTATTTTCCTTTCCAGTATAGTTGTGTGATCCTTATAGATGTTGTCAGTGCACATCCAGTTTTAGGCCCAATCGATCCTTGCCTTAAAAAATTGAATAGAGGTCGCTACGATAGATAAAGAAGGCGACTCATTTTGAAAAAGTTGCACATATCAAGTTCTACTGAATATATGTATATGCTGACTTCCCCAATGGAATTTCGTCTGTCTGTTTTACCCCAAGACGCCCTGTGATATTTGTATGAACATTGTCATGGTGAAGCACCGAAGATTTAGAGTTCTGAGGCATTGGAACGTTGGGGTGGAGAGAGTCGGTCTGTTGAATGCCAAGCTGAAGAATCCAAGGTCAAATCTCTCTTTTTAATGGATCGTAAAGACATTTTTGAAATTTTTAACTTGATGCTTAAAAATAGTTTCTGTTCTCCCAAACCAATTCCAGTGCCTACTGAACTATACATTACTTCATGTATCTGCCTACCCAGTGTTAATTGCACATCCTAAGATTTCTGCAAATAATGTAAAACTGTGACTGTAAGAGTATTAGTAAGAATTCTTCAATGTCTTTGCTTTTATTGCACATGAGGATTTCAGATGCAACAGCCGCTAAATCCACTCGAGGTCTTTCGAGAAAAAACGCAATATCTGCTGTTTCTCAAATGATTTTTGAACTAGCGACATCTTATTATCGCAATGAAACGCTCTGGTATCAGTTTCAAGGTACCGTGAGCTTCGTTGACTTGTCAATTCTTTCTGAGTGGCTTTTAGCAGTTTTTTGCATCTGAACTTGTCACAACACGCGTGAAAACCTAAAAACGTTGAAGCATATAAACAAATTCGATTTTTTATTACATTTGCTGTCGTCTAATAATGAGATACTGCATGCTGTTTTTTCCTATAATTCTGAGTGAGACTATTTCTTATTGTCCTCTGATGGTGTGACACCCCTGTGGACAATTGTACAATTAAATAGTAAGGTGATGTGGTACAATTATCGCCTCGGGACAATTATTGCCTCAATTTTAAAATCGTCTCCCAGGAGATATTTGAGAAATGTCATGGTTGGCCAGCTACAATGTCTGTCCGAGTAAATCTGGTTTGATCTTGTCTGCAGGGACAAAGACGGCCGTAAAGTAGCTTGGCAGTAAGCGGTTTATTCCAGTTTCTCCGCTTCTAGTACGAATCTGTGACATTTTAGGTGGTGTTGGTTTAGACGTTTTGGAGGTGGTTGATATGGGGTGGTGAAGGGCACGTGTTACTGGAGTGTTGAGTCGTGGGATAAACTGTTCAAGTTGGGGAGTTGAGCGTGTAAAATAACTTGAAGTAGCCCAACCAAAGAGATTTGGACAAAGACGGTTCTGCTGCAAGTGGAAACATGAAGATACTGCTGGTGTAATTAGTTGACCTATTCAAAGGCAGATTTGGGAAGTGCCGTTGTAATGTTTTTGAGTGTTTCTGTTTTTGAGTGTTTCCCCTCATTGTTTGGGAACACTCAAAAATAGATTGACAAGTTTTTCTGTGTATCCCCCCTATTGAAAAGTCGTGGTCTCTCTAGCTGCCTATTGTTTGGAAACACTGACACATGGGAAACAACCACAGATGTTACACCGGTTCTCATTTGAAAAGTTCGAAGATTTCATGAAAAATTCTAAAAATATACCAGATTTGGACATCGTTTTGTGTACGAAAACGATCCAGCTGGATTGGGGGTTTCATGTGATACACAGCCCTGAAGGGAAAGGCTGATTTTTAACGCTCTTGTTTCTTTCAGGCATGATCGTTTCCACACGCACATTGAAGGTGACGTCAACACCAATGCCGGCGACTACAAAGATACAATGCCCACGAGCAAACTGCCGCCACTCTCGACCAATCAGGAACAAGAACCACACACCAATGACAAAGAGAAGCGAAAACATCGTAAACACAAGAAGAGCAAGAAAAACAAACATAATTTTGAAAATCCAACTTTCACCGCGGAAACCGCGCCAGAAGTCCCGGCAGATGAGCTGGGGAGTGCGGAAGTCTTGATCAAATCGCCGCAGCATAATATCGTCCAGCCGGAGGAGAAAGTCTCGAACCGTCTCGGCGACTCGGGAAGCGATAATGAGATCGTCAAGCGTGACTCGCGGGATCAGTTCATTGATGAAATATAGAGGGCGTATGGCAGATTTTGTTTTTTATCATATTTGGTAAAGTTATCTACGTGTGTGAGCTAGTTATTGTTATTGAACTCAGGTACCCTTTAGGTTCTCAACTACAGTGGAACCTCCCTTAGCGGACACCTCCCTATAAAGGACAACCTCTCTATTAAGGACACTAGTTTTGGTCCCAAAGTGGTTGTTTCCATTCAATTAGACCTGTCTAATCAGGACACCTCTCTATTAAGGACAGCACTTGTCTGTCCCGAGGGTGTCCCTACTAGAGAGGTTCCACTGTAGTTGCAACATGATCTGAGACTGCGAGTCTTCATGTTTGCTTATATTTTCTGGAAAATGACATCATGGCAGGTGGCGAGCCCAGAGGGTTAACCTAGTGAATTAGTCAATGTGTTTGTATGATATTAGTATTTCTAAACGCTGGAAGTCCTATTGTGCCGCAGGGGTCCCGTTGCACCTCACTGACGTAATACTCCAGTATTACATGAGAGGGCGACACTGATCCCATCTTTGCGATCTTGTTTCCTATGAAAAGGCAGCAATGATATGACGTGTTTTTGCGATGAAATGGAGACAATAGGACCTCCGATGTTAAAGTTGTGAAAACTATGCAAATCAAATATATCATCACATTATCAAAATGTAATTTTCTGTTAACGAAACATAAAATTTCCGTCCAATTTATAAACATCTCGCACAGCAGTTTGTTCCTGCTGCAGAATCATTTTAGCATTTTGTGATATATCGTATATTATGCAGCCGTCCAATATTTTTCACTTTCTCCCTTTCTCAGTTTGGATCTCAGACAAAGTTATTTATTCAAAGTTATTGATTCAAATGTAAAAAAGTGATGTATTTATTTTAAGTTGTCAGGCGTCAGTTTCATTGTAATGGGACTCTGCTTTGCAGGGACAATCTTTTGCAGTACACCAGACCAATTATAGCCCTCAAGCAAAACAGAGGGTAAAAATCAGTTGTGACTGGTACTGTAACAATGACATCCCTGTAAGAGAGGGTTTTGCAATGAAGCATTTGATAAATTTGATTTTTATCAAAATATAAGAATTTTGTCATTTTGAAGATCTTGATCTTTCGAGTTGTTTGTTAACAAAAATCTAAATCAATTTCATACATATTTGTTATTGATTACATTTCAATTATTTTGTATTATCAGAGGAGTTTATCAATGTTTTTAAGTAAAATTTAGGAAGAAATGTGTCTTTAAAAGTGTGTGTATACAAGTAAAGTCTTATAACAAGTTAGGACCAGCCTTGTCTCAACAGATTTTTCATGTAGTTACTCTCTATTTGTTGTAGTATTATCAATAAAGTACTGAGAAATAACTGTTTTTCGGTTTAGATTGATTGAGCGAGAGTGTGACCTTTTCCGAGTTGGAACGACCGTGAGGAGTGAGACCAGTATTGACAGAGACATGGTTATCGAAGATTTTGACTGTGTTGTTTATTCAACATAGGACTGGTTGTGATTGTGGTATAGCCGCCAGTGTGTGAGATTGCGCGATCATGACATGTTCTGACGCGGGCTGTTGTGGCATAACATGTCTAGCACATTTTACTGTCCAGGACAGCTCGACCTGTAGAGGCATGCAACAATGCATGACGAAGTACTATCTTCCGGTTTTTGACATCCTGGTCTGAACTTCATGATCTTCCAGCGGGATTCCCAAAAAATTGGACCTAGTAAATTTTTGCCGATAAGCATTCCTGAGTTAGACTCCCAAGGCGGTGTATTTGTCATCCTATTCGTTCTTCCTTCATGGGGTGGGACGAGGCCAATCCACTGCATCCCGGTGTGTGGCCTGAGCTTACAGCTGAACAAGGAAGACAATTCTGCGGGCCAAGTTTTCATTGCACTTAGCTGGGTAGGACATCTGGTCTGGATAGCACCACTGCCATGTGACATCGGGGTGGATAGCTTTCGCTGGTAAAATAACCATTGATGTGTCTTTAAACTATTGCTGTGTCTTTAAAAAGCATACAAACTTGACAGCAACCAGGTTGGCCTTCTACCCGCACATCGGCCGCGACGACTCCTGCCTTGTTTGACAGTTCTTGTCCACGACGGGTGAGAAAGAACCGGGCTTGCAAATACTATGTGCTGCATGTAGCTTATATAGTACTAACACACGACAAAGGTTACCAAATCGCTTGAATAACTCCGTTGGCTAGTTTCCAAGTAGGCCTTGGTCCAAATGATAATTACCACTTTGACTTTTTCGTTCACGGGACCTATTCTCCACTCGTGTTGTATTCATTATCAAGAAACCATAACTCGTGATATTGGCCATTCACCAAATAGGTCTTCATGATCATAAAGCTGACTGATGGAATTCCTGAATATTTCGATCACGCGATTTCCTCGTCAGTTCACACGCACACATGCAATAAATAGGAGATTTCAGACAAACTGGATAACTCTCACCAGTGCAGTGACTGATGCACGATCGCGACCCCTGGTCCCCGGTGTTTACAAATTCACAGCCAAGACCACTGACGTACCCTTTGGGACAACGCGGAGACAATTTCTTGACGTTCTAGCCACAACACCGCAGAGACTCGCACCTGCCAGTGAAGGGACAGCCGCTCCGAACCAATTCAACGGGTTTTGTCCGCAAGCAAGCTAAAGACATTGGTTCGTCTGTCGTGGCTGGACACCTCCCAGGGCAAACCCACTTACATATCAGAGACACTGTAGACAGTTGTTCGACAGCACTTCCTATATAATTTGATCATTTTCGTCCTAATCTTTTGCGGCTGAGGCTCCAACCTGGTGACCAAATTAAAAGGGACCAACATGTCTAATCTTCAACTTACGCTGTTGGCCCTCATTCTAGGAGTTTACGTCACCTCTGTTGTAGGGATGCCAAAAGGTAGGTGAATCTTTGACGAATCAGCCCGTGTCGGCACATTCACATCCCCAACGACTCACCATGGTTGTTCGTGAAAGGCTGCCGCCTCAACAGCGGTTACTTGTCTCTCGTAAGCGAAATCTGCACACGCTCAGTATTGCAAACTTTGGCAGGAGCCGCCGGTCACGTCTCTCTGACAACAGCATCAACCTCAGAACTGAATCATAGAAGGAATGCTTGTAGCCTGTCATCGAGAAAGTAGCGACGGCTCCTCATCGACGCGATTGTGCAGGGCAGTGTGTGTTGGGATCCAGTCCGTCGGGCAACATGTCACTGCTGTAAAAGACAAATGCGAGTCGTCGCGACTCAGTTCAGTTTAAAAGCGGCGTACGAACTTTAATAATGCGTTGTTGCTGAACTGCCAAGATTTCACTGGTGGTGAGATGTCAGTAGTCCCTCCCCCGTCTTACTCCTACTATTGTGATTTTTTTTCACCTTAGATGCTCCACAAGTACGAGAGAAGCGAGACCTCTTACAGCTTGGCCTCATGTTGCAGTGTAGCACCAACAGGAGTATGTGGGACTACAATGGGTACGGGTGCTACTGCGGTCTCGGAGGGTCGGGGACCCCTCTGGATGCAACTGACACGTGAGTTCTATTCATCTACACATCCGTCTCGCCACAGCGGAGCAATCCCGCCGCCCCGCTACTGTCATGCACTGTTTATAGAGACCTGATGGAGGACGGACTGGATAGCTCGGCTGCGGCATGGACTCTCGCATGGGCTTCTGCCCAATGTAGGCTACTAGAGACCTGACGGACTGGATAGTTCTGGCGCGGCACTATACTGTCAAGTGCACTGGAGGCCGGCGATGGACTGGATAGCTCGGCTGCGACACGCCTTTGACTTATACTGCCGAGGCTCATTCCTGTCATTGCTGTGATCCGTTATTGCGGAACTTACTACGGCAATGAGGAACGACTACTACTGCGCTATCAATATCAATTAATGACATACAGTTTCGTGGCTTCATTTCAGATGCTGCCAGACCCACGACCACTGCTACGAAAAAATGCATACAGAAAAGACGTGCGCCTATTATATCGAGGTGTACACGGTATTTTATAGATACACCCCGTGTTCGCTCTGCAGTGATCTTTCCTCCTACTCCAATTGGATCTACAAGTTTCTCGCGGGGTCCCCTGAGTGTCGCTACCGGCTGTGCCAGTGTGACTCCGCTCTCGCCGCCTGCGTGAAGAAGGCCTCGCCAACCTTTAACCCGTCCTATACACATTACAATAAGAAGACGTGTAAGCAGCTCAAGAGATGGTATGTATTTGAACATGTGAAGAGTTTCAGGAAAAATTGTCCCCGTAAAGTCCTTACCAATTATTTGCACCTGAAATACCCTTAAAATACTTCAGGGTATAGGTCTAGGAACCCTGCATTCATAATCTTCCCTTCTCCTCCACTTCAGGACTGACATCTTCTCCCAGGAGGAAACAAACCATGGCATCCAAGATGCTGGCCACCGTGTTCATGGCAACCACAAGATAGGCGGAGACAAGGGCGTTCAGTCCATCATGACCGCGGGACGACAGCACGAACGTCTGAAGACCGCCGGGCGACAGCACGAACGTCTGAAGACCGCCGGGCGACAGCACGAACATCTTAAGAGCGCCGGGCGGCAGCACGAACGTCTCAAGAGCGCCGGGCGGCAGCACGAACGTCTGCGGCGGTGATGGGTCCACACTGCAAGGGAAGTAACCACACGAGGAAATCCAGGAAGTTCAGGCCCCGTTCCTATTATGCCATTAATGTGATCCCTTAACGCATTCCTGGTTGTGATTTTTGTCTTCACTGAAGACGTATGCTTCATCGGTCATGTGATTACATGTATAACAGTTTGATTGTTTGTTTCTATTGGTGTTTTTTTTCATATGGCAGAATAACGCATTTGTACTAGTCAAGATTTTAAGAAAATGTTCAGGCCAATATTGTCATATATTCTAGGTCCGGCAAGGAGCCGTCGCGACTCATTTGTGTCCCATTAAAGGATGGAGGGCCCGTGAGACGAGTTTGTGTGTCTTTGGAATGTTACGGTCGCCATACACTTGAGAAGACTTGTGCAGTAAATCGTTCCTTTCGGTCGTCGTCCATTGGTTAGATTGCCAGTCATCCCAACGCATGGAATACCAGTGTTGGCGTAAATGTCATCTCAATTAGGAAGGACTGGAGAAATTGTATAGAATATTACTTATTTGATTCTAAAACTAGATTTGTATATTTGAATCAATAAAAACTACAAAACATCACTGTCAGACTACGCGTACGTCTTTAGTTCTGTATAAACAAAAGGAATCACGACAGACAGCGGGTCAACTTGACCACGAGAAGAGAACGAAGTGACAATCTGTTTTTTACTTTGTCCGTTCTGATAAAATGGAGCATCGGGAACAACGCAGGGTAAACTGTACTTTTTGCGACCAGGTGAAAAACGCTATTGCAATAACAAAAACGGTGGCGATTAGAAAGTTGGATATTTCGTGCACCAATTTTGGAAATCATCTAACTAATGTACTAATAATTACAAATAAATTATAATTAATTTTGAATGTAAGTAGACATGATAAAAAGTGTGAATATTGGCCAGTTGACAGTCTCTGTGATTGTTTTGAATTAAATGTACATGTTGAATGATATTTCTCTAAACTATGACTGTTTCGGGGATAATAACTTGTATACGTATGTTTCATTTATAATGGCCTATGCGTTAGCCTCGTTTTGACCATTGCATTAGCCTCGTTTTGATATCGGTACGCTTATTGTTCGGCTTTGGAAAAAACCTTGACAAGAACGGACGCTACATAGATATATCATTAGTATGATAATATATCGGGGACAATATGGCCTACAAAAATGAAAAAAAACCTCTTCAAACAAAATGGTCAAGTGTCACTGACCTTGATATGAAAATTGTAAATTAGATATCAGTGATCTTATTCATAATTAAGTTAATCATCCACAATTTTGCATCGATACGACATGACCTATTCCATGTTACGTGGAAAGAAAATGAATCCGATAAATGGCCATCCTATGTCTCTCTGGGAGGAAAAACTTATATTGACAACATAATATTTTGACATTCTATGTCAATTCTGGCTTTTTAGGCGGGCGGCCGTGTGATGGGCTTTGTAATTTGTCCCATGGAGTTGAATGGAAAAATATTTGAAAGCTTCAGATATTTCTGTTGTTGGCGATGGCTAGAGTGAAAGTAGTTCCCACTCTTAAGTCTTTTCCGACACCAAAATTGGTAGACAGGGTGCCTTCTTCAAAAAGATGTCTTAGGTAGTTTCGTGTCCGATTAAAATTGTGGAAATTGTCAACTCCGCAGAGTCATAGACGCGCCTTGATATAAAACAAAACGAAACAGAAAACCCTGAGAAGGAGGTTGTACTATTGATGATACGTTACATTAAACGTGTTGGTGTTGTGTCCAAATTGTAAGCTATGAAAACCTACCTTTTAGGTAAACAAACTTTTAAAAGTGACCGGCGAGTTGGAACGATGTCTCTGGCTGTACTGGCACAATATATCGGGTACAAAAAGTAGATTGGACAGACTAGGCTTATCAAGATCATGAATAGAAGACAACATATTTCCTAGACTTAGCGCGTTCCCATTATAGTAGATAACGGAACTGCTCTGGCGTAAACGGGTAGACTTTGCCAATAGCAGCGGTGTCTCCCATATTAGCTGGTTAGGCCTACTGAAGATCGGCAGGCCGGGGGAGAGCAAGGGAAGTGTCAGTCATAGACAACCTTGCAGTTGGAGAGATCGCCCGCAATCAGGGTTGCTCAGAGATCACATAAGCTATGAGGAATATCGACCAGGGCAGATGATCTCCTGAAATATATTCCTTCGACGGTAACGCGGTACCCAGTTGGTAAGTTAAAAGAGTTCAAGTTCATTCTTCGGCGCGCAGATTTTTACAACCATGATATTCTCAGGTCGTTCGCCGCGACAAAATCGGCTGTTTTCTAGCGCAAATACGGTGACGCACGGTACGGCGGACGGAGCAGCTCTCGGCGAGCGGTCAAGAGGTTCCTGGTTCGAACCTCCCAGTCGACGTGAGACTCTTGGCAGGTCTCTTCAACTAACGTGCCTAATTACTTCACCCAGATGTACATCCGGTCAGAAATGCTTCAGGGTCGGGCTAAAGTTTGATAATGATCTCTCTACTGTGGTTGATATCAGACTATATAACTCAGAACTTTGACAACTTAACTGTTGACTGTAGATTTAAAAAACCATTACTTGTGGCTTCGTTTGTACACTCCCCGGAATAACAAAAGTGGTGCCTGGCCACCCTCTTGAACTTGTATTTGAGAAAATTCTGTTCACAGCTACCTGATGACTTATATGGCCCTTTCTGGAAGTCAAAACATACAACACGATTGAATGATCCGCTAAAGACAAGCGGACACGCGAGGACATACAAATGACAATGAAGTGCTCACTCTCCAACCAAAAGACTAGCAAATACGCTTATTTCATAGATTTGTGAAGCATGATGACTCACTGCACTCAGCCTTTGGAGAGTTGGTTAGGCTAAGTAACCTTTCATTGGTCAAGTTCACGACTGTTAAGGAAACGTAGGCAATTAAGTGGAAACCAACAAGTTGCTAAATGGAAAGGGTATAAGTGGGCCTTTGGTCACCGAACGGGGTAAAAAGTACTAAAAGGCTATGTGACTACAGCCTTGTATGACCAGGCGAAATAAAATTGCCAGTGTTCAATGTTGTCTGCGCTGAAAGTTCACAATGATGACAAGGCAGCATCAGTCCTATCCTGTCCTTATGGCATGTATGGGTCCGTCAGTGTCATAGTAACCACTAACTGACTATCCCTCTATCAGAGATGACAATGGATGTTGAGTCCTTGCGCTGAGAGGTAGCTGGACTGCCTATACTCCTGCGGTAGTTGAGCTTGAACAGAAATGTCTGGAGCCAAAAGCTAGCTGAATACCGCCCTCTTAACATCACCTCTTCAACTATACATTATCGACCACCACCGTCAATCTTAATAGACTTTCTCACAAGACGAACTTTTAGGAATTTATGATTGTTATATTACGGTGACTATCACAACATCGCCGCAAGGATTTACTGACTTAGAACACTAATATATTTTCGTAAGCTTGGCAGTAAATGTCCCCTGGGTTAGTAATAAGATCGAACAATATTGACAGAGACCTTCCATGTGGATATAATTTTGAATTTCGGCTAAGTCTTCCTGGGCGGACTTTATGGTGTTGATATGTTTTGCTATGAGCACAGACATTGACGTCGCATTGTAGACACTCTTTCGTATTCCCTGCACGGTGATTGCAGCCGGTTCGAGTTGGACGACCAGACTACTAGTGTCGCTGCTTGATCCTGCTGCTAGATCTTGCCGGGGATCCTGCTGCCCCCTTGTCCGGCCTACACGACTGAGCAAGGGACATGCAACAATCGAAGTCGCTCGGTCTTTCGGAGTACCTTTCACGTGGTGATACTTGCAGAGACATGATTTCGAGACCCGTTACTGCTTTCGATACATGGCTACTGTTACTTTTAGAGCAGTATACCTTTTGCAATTGATGACCGGCAGAAAGTTGACATTGTGTTTTTTCATGATCGAGAACTCTTTTTGATTCATTATTGTTGAGATCTTGTTGGAGTTTTGAGAAGATATCTTATTCATTCGATTATTTTGATCTCGGGGCCGATTGAATCAAACATTGAGCATCTCAGGATGGAGGTTTTGCAAGACTTTTCGGAGGTGAGAATATTCATTTACCCTTTTGGGTTCTTCATTCTATAGTTCTTTGTTAGGAGGAGGTACCAGATCGATCGACTGCGTACGGAGTGTACTCCTCAAATTCTCGACTTGCATTGGTCTCTGTTCTTGTTCTCAGCCCAAGCAAAACAAAGAGTTACCTGACGTGTTTCGTTTTGCATTAGGGTTAACTGACGTAACATCGGAATGCGACAGATCAAATTCAACCTAATTTTTTAATCATGAATCACTAAATAGTTGAGCTGTATACGCTCACATGAGGCCGATTCATTAATGAGCAAATAGGTCAATAATACGAAGATAAGATTTCAATTACACCAAAGGTATTTTCAACACGCTCTGGGGACTAATTGAGAAATAAAACCGCAGTGGATTTTCTGCCTTTTGTCTAATCAGACGTTCCCAAACTTGCTTCTGCGGCGCTGTGATTAGATTTAAACCTATCGCAAGGGGTGTTTTTGGGCTCCCGTCGTGTCGTCCAATCAGATACACCCAATCGTATCCTGCTTCACCGAGGGAGCGTTAAGAAATGGACCAATCACAGCAGTCCATTTCTGGGGAGTCCTCCTGGGAAATGGGTGAGTTCGTCATTTTCTCAGATTTGCTTCAAGATGTTTCACTCATGGCACTGTGGTCTTTACAGATTCTTGCCGATTCTTGGCCATGTTTTCTTTTGTTCTTGACAGTGTCAACCTCTTGTAATGGCGACACTCCAATTCAAAAACAAACCGTTTTATAAAAGCCATTGATCGAGTGTATATCCTTTACAGTTTTCTAATGAAGGAATGCTACTTGAAAATTAATAATTATCGAAGAAAATATCATAACGACTTCAACAGCTATTATTTTCATCATACCAACAATCGGCAACTTCCGGTCGCCTTGGTAACGGAAAACGTCGTTTTCGCTAAGGTGGTGTTGTCACGAGATGTAGATCTGTACTATTTGAAGTATTGATTCGTACAATAACCGATATTTGATCAAGGTTTGAGTTTTGTGATTATGTTGTGAGTGCAAAAATGGGGAGACGCTGGAGAGGTGCTCTGGGAGGATTATCCTTGCTTGAGGTAGGAAAGGTTATCCTTATCTATCAAATCTTTGTCTCGTAGGCCTCACTCACGCATTACGGCGGTAACTGTGGACATGACATCCCGGTGTAGAAGTTTAAAATGTCCTATAGGATAGAATGCCCGGGAAACAAAGGATTCTATTATGCGCTTCAATCTCTGAGCTATTGACGGTCAGAGTCTCTATAGAACCATATTGCAGAATACAATAGGACCGGACACTTTTTCCAGGGGGGCATTTGTTACTGTTACACCGGCACCAGTCAGCTAGTGGTTTTCAATATACTCCGCCTCTCGATATTCCATTTTTTGTAGGAGTATCAAAAACCTGAGTCTCACGATGGGGAAATGATGGTCAACCGATCTCTGCTACACGCTGGTTTACCCGATTACCAGCGGAACGCATACATGTACACGCTTATACATGCTTCCCGAAATTGGTGGCTTGCATTGGAACTAACTGTTTCCCCCTTTTCCGTCATTAAAGGCATTCAAGTGTGTTGGTCAACCATGACTATCTCCTTTGTCCCTCCACCATAAGGCCTAGTTTCCCCTTATGACATCACTATTTCGGACACTCAGCGCCCCATTTCTGGAAAGGTGTATCATGTAACTTTCCAATTAAAAGCTTGTGCTCATATTAATTGCCCTTTTCATCGTTAAACTTATCCTTGGGGGCATTCCTCTGATCATTCTTCTATTTGTGGTCTCAAATACTCGAAATCCCCCTGGGGTGAAGCACAGATAATATTGTTCTCATCAAGACAAACCATGACAAAAAGCTACCATCCACTCATGAGTTCCCAGATAAAGTTCTCAATGCTTAATTCATACCTATCACAGAACAGGCCTACTTCCAAATATTAGTTAAGAATCAGTTAATAAAGACACAAAATAAAGTATGTAAGTCTTGTTTGCCCCAGCCAGCCGTACATGACAACCATTCAGCTGAGCATAAAACAAACGATTATAGGAATCGTCGGAACATACCAGGATCTTTCAAAATCACCAATAGGTTCATGCCTAGTTGATTATACTCTTTGTGTTTGGTTGAGACTATTGTAAATCATTTCTATGAATTGTTTGGTGCATTCAACCATATATTACCATCAGATCAAAATAGCTTGCAAATACTATATAGGCCCACCTTCCTTGTTGTGATATTAAAGGTAAGATCCCCGATGAAAATAGCACACTTGTAAAAAGCACCAACTCCTGGAGTAGCTGAAAAGATATCGCGATTTTAAAATTCAGGCAACGATAAAGATTTGAACATAAGATTTGAAATTACTCTACATTTAAATAGGAAGGTCTTTAACAAGACACAGGGTATAACAAACATGAATATGATATACATTTATACTGTGCACTTTTGAAGTTCTTTTTCGTATATTTTCGTATCAACTATAGTCAGAGACTTCTAAAGGTTTTGCCCCCGATTCCTGAGGTCTAATTAGCCTTCAGTTGCAATCATAACTCTTCTAAACGCCCCTAACATGTTGTGATATTGTGTTGTAAGTGCAGCTGTGGCTCGAGTGGGGTTGAATTTGCTAGCGTTAACACAAATATGCCGAGAACAGACTACATATATCACAGGTGGCAACCCACTGCTTCTTTCATCGTTAACCTGTTTGAATTCTTCCCCCTCGAATTGGAATTAACATCAGAATCAGTCGCAGATTCCAGCGGTCGCACACGCGCACATTTCGCCCGATTATGTCTCATACGTACTGCTTTTACTCCATAAAATATCAACTGATCCTTTACGTGTTATTTGTCCATTCCTCCTTTAACTGATACTACACCAACTGCTGCACAACACCAATAACCCAACAAAGAGATAATTAAGTATAAATGACAAATAAATGAACTTTCTTTTCCCCATAGCAACGCTTGTTGTCATTGGTTTTTAATTTCATTTGCGCAAAATTGAATCCGGATCGGATATTGTTGGTGAAATAACGGCGTTGATCTGTATTGAGAATGTGTCTCACGGCTTTCTGGAGAGAAAAATACCGTCAATGAAATTTAATGAAAAAGGATTTATGGTCTATGAAGCGGGAATTAAATTGTATGGGGTGTCAAAAGAACCCAATGGCAATAAATTATTTCTGTGAACTAATTTATCAGACTGTTGATGAGTTGATTAGAGTGAAGTACTGTGTCGAAGTGATGAAGCCGACAGAGAGGCGCTTGTACAAAAGGGCCTTTTACGATGTCTATGCCGGGCCGAACGAGAATATTAACCTTGACCTTTGATTCTATCGCAATCATTGACATTTGCCTTGACCTTTATGTTTCCAGATGAAGTGGCGATGGGCGATCCCCTCTACATGCCCGCGGTCAGGAAGGAGCAGCGACGAGTGGCGGCCCTCTTGCAAGTAGATGCTGACCCACCCAGGCACAAGGTACGCTCATCCGCCATATGAGCCAGAGGTTTAGCAAAGTGGTCTAAAGGCGGTGACTGTCCTACCCACAGAATATCACTCCCACTAAAGTTTATGATGTGCATGTATATACATAGGCGGTGCGAGCGGGCTTTGTCTACAGACAATAGACCCTGTATGGCGAGGTATGCGAGATAAGGGGTAAAATGACGTAGTAAATCAGGAACTTTCGATCCCCATCGAATTTCTCTCAATCATGGCCCTTATTCTGAGTGTATTGATTACACTGTTCCTTTCCACCTGCTTTTCAGAAAAAGAGGAAGCCGTTGTCCGGGGAAATGTTCTGGTGCAGCCACCTGGACCCCGAGGGAAATCATCGCGATCCAGCCTTGGACTACATCCGTCAGGCATTCCGTGAAGATCCGAAAATGACCTTGGACGATCTCAGGACAGGCTTCCGGTATATCAAGGAGAAAAATGACGCGCTGTTCGACAAAGCCAAACAGGAAGACGATACGGGTTTTGGGAAAAAGCGGAATCGTCGCCGGGACATCGGAAGTAAGTCGGTGGATTTTGATCCAAGGACAAAACACAGGGATAAAGAAAATGAGTATAAAAACTTGCGCAATAATTTGTCTAAGTCATCAGATGAATTGAAGTTACCGAATATTAAAGAGACGAATTTGATTGGTCGCCTGTGCCGGAAGGAGAAAAAGGATGATGGGAAGGAGCGAATGCATGTTCGACTACCCAATCAAAATGAGAACGCGAGAGACGGCGAGCGTCGCCACCCGGAGTTTTTAAGAAGTAAAAAGCGGGGTTCTTATAGGTCACGTGGCAGTAGGAAAAATAGAAATAAATATGATTCCGACAGTGCTTTTGGGGATACGACCGATGACGAATACCCGGATGATCCGCGGACCCTATTATCGGACAGCGGCATGGCGAGGACGCCTTCGGAACTGTCAGAAATGGAGCCACATTTGCGCTATTCGCACGGTATGAACCCAAACCCGGGTGGGGAGGAATTTACGAATAGCCAGTTGTCCAAGGATTCGCAAGGGATGATGAAAATTACGAGTTTTCTGAGCGAGAAGAGTTTTTGCTCCTGTGGTGCAGATCACCGCGTGAGAGCGCCGTGTACGGAGTGTCACCGGACTGAAGCCCATAGCAAGAAATGCTCGAAGCGGAGGAGAGGGCGCCGGGATGAGAGGGACAGGAAGAGGTCGGAGAGGCGGGGTCGAAGGAAGGATAGGGACAGTCAACAGGCTTTAATCGGGGAGAGGGACGATAGGGAAAACCCACAAACTTTGATCGGGGAGCGTGAACCATCCCAGCGGTGCCTGAAATGCGGTAAGGTCATCAAGGGGTCGCGGGAAACTAGTTACGGGTCCGGGATTGGTCGACCTTGGAGTCGAGATAGTTCGGAATCATCAGGATCGTATCGGCTCATTCGGTCAAGTTCGGAATCGCGCATCGGGACGCCTGAGGGAGACCGCAACTCCGCGAGGTCTCGAAGTGTCTCGCCGCCGCGAGATCTTCGTGATTGGAATATGAAGGGAAGAACTTCCGGGGAAAATCTGCTGGACGATTTGGAGCGAAAACTCAGGGAGGGTGCTTTTGATTACGATCTCAACGTCCGTAGTGTTGACGACATTAATCAGACGATCAGGATTCCTCGTGATGGGGATGATAATCTTAAAGCAGACGACAATCTTGAGCACATGCGTAAACCCCGCGGCAAAATAGACATGTACCGAGAAGCCTATATCAGAGCGTTGTCGGTCGCCAGAAGTAGAAATCTTCCCTCCGAACCTTGGATGTTTGGCAACAGGACGTCAAGAGCGTTTGTTTATTCATATTACCACTACATACCGCGGCGCAGGCCGAAAGATCTAGAGCAGGGACCCGAGGTTAAAAACGAGAGCGGCCAATACGAACCGCCCAAAATCATCAAAAAGCGTGGTGCAGAAATGAAGATGATATTTGGGAATGTAAACCCCGATGACTATCTTCCAGGCGGGCCGAAGAACCCGTTTGAACCCAACCCGCTGGCGTACGTCAAGCACGAGCGCGATGGTCGGGTAGCCAAGGGACTGGTGGGCAGGCGCCGGGTGCAAATGGCTAAACCAACCAACATGAAGAGTAGGAAGGTGTCCCTTAAAGAAAGAGAACAGGTTTGAACTGCTTGACCTCGTTTTGTGTCATGTCATCTACGTGACAGTGCGAGTTCGGGTCAGCAGGTTCCATCTTTAGCAACGGTGTCCACCATTTCTTGAACTTAGCGCAAAAAAATATTGAGATGAGTGCTGAGCGTCATGAGAACATTATCAACCTCATGTCGGACTCTCTCTTTCAAAAGTAATACACAACTCACCGACGCTGACATTGAATGACAATGAGTTTGCTTAAAGAGTTTAAAGTAACGTACTGTTTCACAGATGAGCTTTCAACGAATGGAACGTGTATGGAGAAGGTGGCGGTTTCACCACCCGATATAAGATTGCGAATTGGGCAGTGTTCATCCCATCTTTGTACCACACACTAGCCTAGAAGTTAAGTCCGCCGAGGCAGACGAAATGAGCTGACATTTGCTTGTGGTAGAAGCGTGGAAACCAGTCTATTACTCCATTTGCTGTCAAGCATTGTAATCAGAATTATTAATGGAGAACACGTGTATTATTTTGTTTAGTTCTTGTAAAGTTATATTCAAATATGATATGTGATACATGTATGTGTTTTGGAGTTATCATAAAGATAATTTAACAAAGGCATTGGGCTTAATCTTTACTTTAAATGTAAAGAAAAAGATAATTACAAGAAGGTAGTATGGTCCACCGCCGCTGTATTTCGCCACCAGTTTCATATTCCGTATAAGATGCTCCAGAAGTCCATGTAATGCCAGCGGGTCAGATATGAGCATACGGGCCTGCACCTACAGTAGACTCCACGGAAAAGTCGCAATACGAGTCCAGGTGATCATCCGATTGCCGTCCTTTCAGCTGAGCGAAGACCCTCACAAACAATGACAAAAATACCTCAGCGGATTATTTACAAAAATCTACACTTTTTTATATTGATTAACGTTGATATGATATATTAAGTATTGCATTTATCACAGCACATACGACTCTACCAATTAACCAAATGAGAAAATGTCGGTCGCAAGTAAGACATGGCTACTGATTCCTATGATATCCTATCATGCCAGTGAACGGAGCCCGCCAAGTGCTTTCTCCTGATCAAACATAGGACTTCGAGGACGGGAATTCCCCAGGGACAGTCCGTACGTCCGCTACACCTGGTCTTGTCGTGTTGGTGCAAGTCATCCCCGAGAACGTATAATCTATATCAGAAAGGGGGAAACTCTAGCCGACTACCCGTTCGTCTGACAACTTCCATGGGACCAGTCCAGGGTGCTTTCCTTGCGCTGATGATGGGCCCGTTCCAAGCCGAAAAATGTCGGGCCGATTTTCTATCCTCTCACACTACATAAAGACGATCACAGCTATTCTCATTTTGGCACTAAGTTGGATGACTCTGTCAATGAGATCTGGTCACCTTCTTTCTTTCTCAGTTCACTATTCCTACAAAGATAATAGCAACCTTCTTCTATTACAATTTAAAGAATTCATTGATATCTCTGTCTCAAAGTAACGCTGACACTGAATCGTCATATACCGCATGGTTCGAACGATCTTGGCGGTGGTCCATGCATGCACGCGCTGTCTTTTGGCGGTTCAAGGGAAAACCATAGATTTGCGGAAATGTTCTGTAGGTACGTTTCAGTATAGCTGTTGCTGAGGCAAACTCGTATATACACTACTTGGATCCCAGACTGCATAAAGGCCAACCAATCTCATAAATTTAACATATCGAAATGCTGTTAATCTCACCTGACAAATTCCTCTCCTTCCTCAAGCGTCTCGGGAAGGTCCTTGTTCCACGTCTCCGGCAAATACAAGGCCAAAAGCCCGCCGGCCACAGCAAACGTTCCGAATATGACTGTCGGCAGAGGGACCCAGTATTTTGACTGAATAAATGAAGAAAATCTGCAGCTAGCGTTATAGATTCTTAATTTCAAAAGCCGCCCTTCAAAGACGTTCTCCGTCATTGGGTCATGGTTTCAGAACTTTTCTCGAGTAAGTAAGTAACTGGTTTTGTATCGAGGAGCTCGAGTGAGAACATATAAAAATGTGAGTGCACAAATAAGTGGTATTGATTTGATAACTTACAACCGAATTCATCAAATTTCGATTTTCAAAATCGATCAGTTGAAGCGAGGTACTATGGTATCATCCGGGATTCTCTCAACTTACCAGAAGGGCCACTTGCGGCGCCACAAGTCCTCCGATCCTAGCGTGCATAGATCCAGTGCCCACGCCTACATTCCTGACCACGGTTGGGAATAGTTCTGAACTGTAGAGGAAGATGATGGCAAACGATGAGGCGATTCCAAACTTGCCTAGGATTGCCATGGTGACCAGAGCTGGTGCGAGAGCTTAAAAGAAATGTCAATTTGAAGGTATACTTAGGATACTCTTGATACTTGATATACCACTAGTCCTGATAAAAAACACGTTATTTCTAAGTCGTTATTATCTATTTTGTTTCCTAATTTCATCATCATAAGAGAATCAACCACTGCTGGGCTATTTGCGGAGTTGTAACCTGCATGAGGGAATAGTTATTTTCTGAGGGGGCGGCGATATGAGCCGGTCAGGTGAGAATGTTGAGGGTCCAGAGATAGATGACTATAGATAGAAACCATCTTCTCACCTGGGTCATAAAGAAATGGGGAACACAAGAGGCACGCCACGCCCGCCACGATCATCGTGAACGAAAGTGGGCGCCGCCTCCCCCACTTTCCCAGCAGGACGACAGTCATAAAATAGGACAGAAGCTCCACGGAGGCGATCACGAACGTGCTGATGTAGAGATTGCCTCCCATAAGGTTTCGTGAGAAGGAGACGCCGTAGTAAACAAGACTGTTGACGAACCTAAAAGCAAGAAATGAACATTATTCAAAAAGTAGGGGCAAATGTTTTCCAAATTGGATGGAAGTTATGGTTTACAGAATGATCAATGTGATGATGCAAATGGATACATGTATATTTATGGATAGGGCTAAAAACTAACCAATTAAAGAAGACGATGAGGGATTTCTTCCGGAGCAGGGGGAAGCTGAGGAGGTCAATGATGCTGCCATGTTTGTCCTTGACCTCGTGACCTGTGCTGCCCTCTTCCGTCGTCTTTTCATCCTGAAAGATGGAAATGCAAATTTCTATGAGATAACAAGAAACCAGGCTGGCATGATGGACTCCTTGAACCCCATAACCAGCCTGTGCCGGTATGCTCGGGCTCTATGAACTTGTTTTAAACTTGGATAGAATTAATCCTGATTTTCAGTTTGATAAATAATTGACACTTTCTGCTTTCAATAAACATCAGGAAAAGGTAATCACTCTGCGTCGCTACCCATCTAGATGCAAACTTTGGCAAGGCCACGGTCTTTGCAAGAACTTTACCACTGTGTGACATAGTCTATCTATACAATCATGTACAAAACTCGATGTCTAAGGGACACATGTAGGCTACCATGGAAGTAGGAAATACACTATCAAAGTCATGTCTGCAAAAGTTTGATCCCTTGCCATTTATCAATACCGGAAAACACTCAATGTAACCAAAAGATAAAAAAGTTGGGAGAAAAAAACTAACTTTTTCTACTATCTCTTTGTCGAAGAACGTCTTCTCCAACTCCGGCTCCCCGTTGCTCTGCGCCATTTTGTTCAAGATCTCCAGCGCTTTGTCGTAGCGTCTCTCCGAGATCAGCCAACGAGGGGACTCCGGAACCAACCTGGAAATCAAATGTTAAAATTACATGAAGTTGTTAAAGGAATAGGCAGTTAATAAATTACTCATAGGTTGTGCATAACGCCCCGCGCTAACGAGCGATTAAAATCGCTGCGACCAGCGTTAAAATCGCTACTACTACTGTGGGTAGGTTTCCACTGATATGGCACTACCCGCCCCCTATCCCTACCCCCCCCCCCCCAGATCATTGGTACTTACCACCAATACGAGATCATTGGAAAGATGGGAGCTAGCATCGTAATCTGCAGCCACCGATAATCGCGAATGAAGTAGGCCAATAGGGGGAGTAACATGTACCCTGCAGCGAAGAAGCCCTGGCAGAAGATACTGCATGTCATGCGAGACTTTGGGCCAACAATCTCCACAACTGAAAGAAAAATGGGAAGGTCAACTTCTTTCCTAGCTGATTTCACGACGTGTATTACGGTGGATCCTTCAGGAAAGCTACTTTAATGCAGGTTCTTTTGAATGAAGGTCGACTTGTATCGTCAAAACAAAACGTTTTAAAGATCATTCGGAAGAAAGTGTGCTTCATTGCCTTTGATCTTAAAATCATTATATACACAACAGAGATGATGGATTGTTACACGAGTGCGACACCCTTGCGAGAGATACCCAATTTCTCGGCGCAACGTCTGACACAGTCATGTGCGGAGACTTACAGTGTGCAGAATTTTTTGGAAGAAAGCGCTGTTGATATAGAAGAAAAGGACTATGTTTGGAAAAAGGTCTGCTATATTTTTTCAGGGTTGGGCAGTTATATCACAATTACTGATTCTCATATTCTTCTTACTTACCGATAACGAATGCAGTTGTGGCAGCACCGGCAACAGCGGTAGCGAGAAGAAACCGGAAGATGACAAAGACGGCGTAGTTCGGGACAAAGGCTGCCGCGAAGCCGAAGATTGCTTGGAGAATGATGCTCACGAAGAGAGTCAAACGACGGCCATATCTGGGAAACAGAATATATTAGGAAAAGGTGTAAGTGTTTGGTTTTGCATTAAAACTCTGCAACACAAAGTATTGCTTTTGCACCAGTTTCCCATTTAGTTAAGAAATGGCCATTTCGGACAAAATTTCCAGTCACTGAATTCAATTACAAATTCTATGATTTTAACGAAGGCCGTAGGCATTTGAAAGTGTCTCCTACCTATCAGACATATAACCAAATGCCACGCTTCCGGTCATAAAACCCGCCATGTATATAGTCGTTACCAGGGCTACCATCCAGTCACGCCCACACACCAAATCAAACTGAAAAATATATCGTTAACAAAACAGTCGTAGCTCAGAAAACTTCGATTGGTGCGAAATGAAAACTTCTCTGCCGGGCTTTTTCTTTTCTCGACATAATGAGTGAAGCTTTGTAGGCCTGGTCGTAACTCCTTTTTGCGAAATCCCAAAAGCTGTTAGGCTACCAATTTGATGCCAGTCTTCTACAGGTATCTTTAAAAATGACATATCGGGGAACGCCATCTGACTTACCTGACTTGCAATGGTGCTTGTATACTGCTTCCGGTCAAAGTCGTATCCATGGCGACACGCAACTCTCTTCGTTCCAGCAGGAGTCATCACAGTCCTATTCCACTTTTTATACGCATCCGCATCATATTTTCCAAAGTTTATATCGAACTGGCTACACTGTTCGTAAACAATTTTCCTTTCGTAATTCACTGTCTCGGGTATTGCAATGTACCTCTGTTGATCGGCGGACATGTTTTGTAACTCGGGCACGTGACACCAATGGCGGTGGTCGCCTCCACCAATGAAAACCATGCAGAGGTTTTGAAATCCTGGAAATATCGCCATCACTCCAAGAAGCAAGTACTGTATCTTTTGGTACTTTCCCCATCCTCCGACCTTCAGCAAGATTTCGTCAAAATGCATCTTGATTACGCTCTAGCCTTGATGCTGTGATTTTCCGAATGAAATATCTGGAAATAAGTAAAATATATTCATTTAGTCATTTTAGTGCTACAGTTTATTTACAGGTAGTGAAAAGCTAAGCTTGATGCAGGTCTGCATCAGCTTTAATAGTTAGATGCCAGCTATGGCTTCATGTCAACTTTCTCGCGACCACAGCGTGCTTCAGATGCAACACCTCCTCAGTTGGCGACATATGGAAAATATCGACCATGGAATAAGGGACTCATCTTGATTTCCGATACTAAGGCCTATTTTGCGATATGCCCTTGCCACAAGAATACTCGAAACACACCTGGCTGTTTTGTCGACAAGCCATAAGATCGATACAATATCAATATGACTTGCCTCCATTGGGCAAAACATTTCTATCAAAATGGCTGCCAGTCACAAACATACATGTAAACACTTGTCTACAAAGAAGTAAGGATTCCCTTTGATTCCTCAGAGCGATCTGAACCACGTTTTAAGCTGGCCTCTAAATATCAATACATAAATCCACCAAGAATTTAGGTTTTGTTCGCCCAAATCTCACCTCCGCTTGAAGAAATTGGTGAACGAGCGATGATTTCCGGCCAGTACTTGTCACATATGGCTCCCAAATTTTAAAGTCTGTCGTGCTGTGTTCCGGCGATGTTAATTCTTAACTGATAAGTAGATAATCGAGAAGTGAGAGACAACTTACTACCTTCTTGTGTGCTGTCCAATACTTCTTGGCCTCTCGCAGAAATTGTCAACGGAGTATACCAGCGGGTAGAGGCATTTCCACGCCAACATCTCCGAGATTTTATGATTCCATTTGTGTGGTCCAAACTCAAGTATAGTCACGCAAATATCGTCCTCCAGTCATTTGATTGGCTCAATTCAAACGATTCAGTTACATCCCATCGTAAAACTCCTAACCATATGTGACCTTGAACAAGTATTAGGCCTTTGGCCTTGGTATCTGAGCCATCAACAACACCGGCAAGCTGATAAAAAGTGTCCCCGTGTCCCCATTAGCTTTGCCACGCTGGCAAAAGGCTCTTGGAGTCACTTCGTGTCAGGATGGGGAGGATCCAGCAGCTCTTCCTCTCACGCCCATATTTCAAGATGATTTCGTTATTAAAAGAAGCAAAGTTCAGGAAAATGTTATTTCTATCACAAATATAAAATTGCCTATGAGTAGGGAAAAGTCCATGCAGTTAGGTAAGTGAGATTTTGGCTATCTTTGGGGATATCTTGTTGCCATTCTGATGCCATTCTTTGTTCTGCGGTCTGCCCCACCCCATAGTGCATAGGTATTGTGTGCCTATTTAAGCTAGTGTTATTTTGTTGGACTTTTTGTGTCTTGGTATCAAAATGTGAACCATGTTAACGCTTCCAGTGTTCCATGTATTGTGTTTAAGGCAATGCGCCACCCAAGCTCTTTTCCAAGTATATTTAGGGTTTTTAGAACCAATGGTTTAGGCCTACTGTATAGCCAGTCAGATGCTTTCATTTTGTTTCAAACCATTGAGTAAATTGGTTAAGATATATATGTAGGGAAACAAATTAGGAAGATTTGTTAATGGAATATTGATAATAATGCAAGGTCGTCTTGTTTATTAGTCAATTCGTATTTTTGAGGTTCGTTCAGAACCTGATCAGTTCTGGGCGACCGCCATGTCGTTGGGGGCGTGTAACATGACGTCATCACGTTGAACATCCCGTAATCATGTTGGGGCGTTGGGTGGGTGATATGTTATTAAGAGGAGAGTTAGAAATTATTGCCAGCTATTCACATTACTAGACATGATATATTGAAATTGGTCCATTCGTTTATGAACCTTGTTGTTTAATTGCAGGTTGCTAGGACAGCTGATATGAGATGTTTCTCTGCCCTTTTTCTGACCCTTTTGTACCACCTTTGTACGAACAGTAGATATAGCATTATATTAAATCTCGGAGTTATATACGAGGATTAAAAACGTTGTCCCTTTATTTGGCCGATGGAATTGCATCCGCCAGAAGTCCATGTAATGCCAGCGGGTCAGATATGATCATACGGGCCTGCACCTACAGTAGACTCCACGGAAAAGTCGCAATACGAGCCCAGGTGATCATCCGATTGCCGTCCTTTCAGCTGAGCGAAGACCCTCACAAACAATGACAAAAATACCTCAGCGGATTATTTACAAAAATCTACACTTTTTTATATTGATTAACGTTGATATGATATACTAAGTATTGCATTTATCACAGCACATACGACTCTACCAATTAACCAAATGAGAAAATGTCGGTCGCAAGTAAGAAATGGCTACTGATTCCTACGATATCCTATCATGCCAGTGAACGGAGCCCCCAAGTGCTTTCTCCTGATCAAACACAGGACTTCGAGGATGGGAATTCCCCAGGGACGGTCCGTACGTCCGCTACACCTGGTCTTGTCTTGTTGGTGTAAGTCATCCCCGAGAACGTATAGTCTATATCAGAAAGGGGGAAACTCTAGCCGACTACCCGTTCGTCTGACAACTTCCATGGGACCAGTCCAGGGTGCTTTCCTTGCACTGATGATGGGCCCGTTCCAAGCCGAAAAATGTCGGGCCGATTTTCTATCCTCTCACACAATATAAAGACGATCACAGCTATTCTCATTTTGGTACTAAGTTGGATGACTCTGTCAATGAGATCTGGTCACCTTCTTTCTTTCTCAGTTCACTATTCCTACAAAGATAATAGCAACCTTCTTCTATTACAATTTAAAGAATTAATTGATATCCCTGTCTCAAAGTAACGCTGACACTGAATCGTCATATACCGCATGGTTCGAACGATCTTGGCGGTGGTCCATGCGTGCACGCGCTGTCTTTTGGCGGTTCAAGGGAAAACCATAGATTTGCAGAATGTTCTGTAGGTACGTTTCAGTATAGCTGTTGCTGAGGCAAACTCGTATATACACTACTTGGATCCCAGACTGCATAAAGGCTAACCAATCTCATAAATTTAACATATCGAAATGCTGTTAATCTCACCTGACAAATTCCTCTCCTTCCTCAAGCGTCTCGGGAAGGTCCTTGTTCCACGTCTCTGGCAAATACAAGGCCAAAAGCCCGCCGGCCACAGCAAACGTTCCGAATATGACTGTCGGCAGAGGGACCCAGTATTTTGACTGAAGAAA
This sequence comes from Lineus longissimus, assembly GCF_910592395.1. NCBI lineage: Eukaryota > Metazoa > Nemertea > Pilidiophora > Heteronemertea > Lineidae > Lineus > Lineus longissimus. The sequence continues at coordinate 2,030,370 of NC_088326.1, forward strand.
TGAAGAAAATCTGCAGCTAGCGTCATAGATTCTTAATTTCAAGAGCCGCCCTTCAAAGACGTTCTCCGTCATTGGGTAGGCCTAATGGTTTCAGAACTTTTCTCGAGTACTAAGTAACTGGTTTTGTATCGAGGAGCTCGAGTGAGAACATATAAAAATGTGTGTGCACAAATATACAGTGAAGTCAGCGGTCAGAGCGGAGGCCAAAGTTAACAAGGAAACTATACGGTGAAGCGGTATTGATTTGATAACTTACAACCGAATTCATCAAATTTCGATTTTCAAAATCGATCAGTTGAAGCGAGGTACTATGGTATCATCCGGGATTCTCTCAACTTACCAGAAGGGCCACTTGCGGCGCCACAAGTCCTCCGATCCTAGCGTGCATAGATCCAGTGCCCACGCCTACATTTCTGACCACGGTTGGGAATAGTTCTGAACTGTAGAGGAAGATGATGGCAAACGATGAGGCGATTCCAAACTTGCCTAGGATTGCCATGGTGACCAGAGCTGGTGCGAGAGCTTAAAAGAAATGTCAATTTGAAGGTATACTTAGGATACTCTTGATACTTGATATACCACTAGTCCTGATAAAAAACACGTTATTTCTAAGTCGTTATTATCTATTTTGTTTCCTAATTTCATCATCATAAGAGAATCAACCACTGCTGGGCTATTTGCGGAGTTGTAACCTGCATGAGGGAATAGTTATTTTCTGAGGGGGCGGCGATATGACCCGGTCAGGTGAGAATGTTGAGGGTCCAGAGATAGATGACTATAGATGGAAACCATCTTCTCACCTGGGTCATAAAGAAATGGGGAACACAAGAAGCACGCCACGCCCGCCACGATCATCGTGAACGAAAGTGGGCGCCGCCTCCCCCACTTTCCCAGCAGGACGACAGTCATAAAATAGGACGGAAGCTCCACGGAGGCGATCGCGAACGTACTGATGTAGAGATTGCCTCCCATAAGGTTTCGAGAGAAGGAGACGCCGTAGTAAACAAGACTGTTGACGAACCTAAAAGCAAGAAATGAACATTATTCAAAAAGTAGGGGCAAATGTTTTCCAAATTGGATTGAAGTTATGGTTTACAGAATGATCAATGTGATGATGCAAATTGATACATGTATATTTATGGATAGGGCTAAAAACTAACCAATTAAAGAAGACGATGAGAGATTTCTTCCGGAGCAGGGGGAAGCTGAGGAGGTCAATGATGCTGCCATGTTTGTCCTTGACCTCGTGACCTGTGCTGCCCTCTTCCGTCGTCTTTTCATCCTGAAAGATGGAAATGCAAATTTCTATGAGATAACAAGAAACCAGGCTGGCATGATGGACTCTTTGAACCCCATAACCAGCCTGTGCCGGTATGCTCGGGCTCTATGAACTTGTTTTAAACTTTGATAGAATTAATCCTGATTTTCAGTTTGATAAATAATTGACACTTTCTGCTTTCAGTAAACATCAGGGAAAGGTAATCACTCTGCGTCGCTACCCATCTAGATGCAAACTTTTGCAAGGCCACGGTCTTTGCAAGAACTTTACCACTGTGTGACATAGTCTATCTATACAAACATGTACAAAACTCGATTTCTAACGGACACGTAGGCTACCATGGACGTAGGAAAGACACTATCAAAGTCATGTCTGCAAAGGTTTGATCCTTTGCCATTTATCAATACCGGAAAACACTCAATGTAACCAAGAGATAAAAAAGTTTGGAGAAAAAAACTAACTTTTTCTACTATCTCCTTGTCGAAGAACGTCTTCTCCAACTCCGGCTCCCCGTTGCTCTGCGCCATTTTGTTCAAGATCTCTAGCGCTTTGTCGTAGCGTCTCTCCGAGATCAGCCAACGAGGGGACTCCGGAACCAACCTGGAAATCAAATGTTAAAATTACATGAAGTTGTTAAAGGAATAGGCAGTTAATAAATTACTCATAGGTTGTGCATAACGCCCCGCGCGAACGAGCGATTAAAATCGCTGCGACCAGCGTTAAAATCGCTACTACTGCTGTGGGTAGGTTTCCACTGATATGGCACTACCCGCCCCCTACCCCCCCCCCCCCCCCCCCCCAGATCATTGGTACTTACCACCAATACGAGATGGTTGGAAAGATGGGAGCTAGCATCGTAATCTGCAGCCACCGATAATCGCGAATGAAGTAGGCCAATAGGGGGAGTAACATGTACCCTGCAGCGAAGAAGCCCTGGTAGAAGATACTGCATGTAATGCGAGACTTTGGGCCAACAATCTCCACAACTGAAAGAAAAATGGGAAAGTCAACTTCTTTCCTAGCTGATTTCACGACGTGTATAACGGTGGATCCTTCAGGAAAGCTACTTTAATGCAGGTTCTTTTGAATGAAGGTCGACTTGTATCGTCAAAACAAAACGTTTTAAAGATCATACGGAAGAAAGTGTGCTTCATTGCCTTTGATCTTAAAATCATTATATACACAACAGAGATGATGGATTGTTACACGAGTGCGACACCCTTGCGAGAGATACCCAATTTCTCGGCGCAACGTCTGACACAGTCATGTGCGGAGACTTACAGTGTGCAGAATTTTTTGGAAGAAAGCGCTGTTGATATGGAAGAAAAGGACTATGTTTGGAAAAAGTTCAGAGTTGGGCAGTTATATCACAATTACTGATTCTCATATTGTTCTTACTTACCGATAACGAATGCAGTTGTGAAAGCACCGGCTACAGCGGTAGCGAAAAGAAACCGGAAGATGACAAAGACGGCGTAGTTCGGGACAAAGGCTGCCGCGAAGCCGAAGATTGCTTGGAGAATGATGCTCACGAAGAGAGTCAAACGACGGCCATATCTGGGAAACAGAATATATTAGGAAAAAGTGTAAGTGTTTGGTTTTGCATTAAAACTCTGCAACACAAAGTATTGCTTTTGCACCAGTTTCCCATTTAGTTAAGAAATGGCCATTTCGGACAAAATTTCCAGTCACTGAATTCAATTACAAATTCTATGATTTTAACGAAGGCCGTAGGCATTTGAAAGTGTCTCCTACCTATCAGACATATAACCAAATGCCACACATCCGGTCATAAAACCCGCCATGTATATAGTCGTTGCCAGGGCTACCATCCAGTCACGCCCACACACCAAATCAAACTGAAAAATATATCGTTAACAAAACAGTCGTAGCTCAGAAAACTTCGATTGGTGCGAAATGAAAACTTCTCTGCCGGGCTTTTTCTTTTCTCGACATCATGACTGTAGCTTTGTAGGCCTGGTCGTAACTCCTTTTTGCGAAATCCCAAAAGCTGTTAGGCTACCAATATGATACCAGGCTTCTACAGGTATCTTTAAAAATGACATATCGGGGAACGCCATCTGACTTACCTGACTTGCAATGGTGCTTGTATACTGCTCCCGGTCAAAGTCGTATCCATGGCGACACACAACTCTCTTCGTTCCAGCAGGAGTCATCACAGTCCTATTCCACTTTTTATACGCATCCGCATCATATTTTCCAAAGTTTATATCGAACTGGCTACACTGTTCGTAAACAATTTCCCTTTCGTAATTCACTGTCTCGGGTATTGCAATGTACCTCTGTTGATCAGCGGACATGTTTTGTAACTCGGGCACGTGACACCAATGGCGGTGGTCGCCTCCACCAATGAAAACCATGCAGAGGTTTTGAAATCCTGGAAATATCGCCATCACTCCGAGAAGCAAGTATTGTATCTTTTGGTACTTCCCCCATCCTCCGACCTTCAGCAAGATTTCGTCAAAATGCATCTTGATTACGCTCTAGCCTTGATGCTGTGATTTTCCGAATGGAATATCTGGAAATAAGGAAATATAGTCCTTTAGTCATGTTAGTGCTACAGTTTTTTTACAGGTAGTGAAAAGCTAAGCTTGATGCAGGTCCGCATCAGCTATAATAGTTAGATGCCAGCTATGGCTTCATGCCAACTTCTCTCGCGACCACAGCGTGCTTCAGACATGCAACACCTCCTCAGTTGGCGACATATGGAAAATATCGACCATGGAATAAGGGACTCGTCTTGATTTCCGATACTTAAGGCCTATTTTGCGATATGCCCATGTCACAAGAATACTCGAAACACACCTGGCTGTTTTGTCGACAAGCCATAAGATCGATACAATATGACTTGCCTCCATATATGGGGCAGAACATTCCTATCAAAATGGCTGCCGGTCACAAACATACATGTAAACACTTGTCTACAAAGAAGTAAGGATTCCCTTTGATTCCTCAGAGCGATTTGAACCACGTTTTAACTGTTTAAGCTGGCCTCTAAATATCAATCCTGGCCCGGGCATTATCCCAGTCTCTCGACAATTAATGACCTTATGCATCATGTCCTGGTGAGATTCTAGTAAATAAATTTTGCAAAGATCTCAATCTTTTTACATTATATCATCAAGAACAATACATAAATCCGCCAAGAATTTAGGTTTTGTTCGCCCAAATCTCACCTCCGCTTGAAGAAATTGGTGAACGAGCGATGATTTCCGGCCAGTACTTGTCACATATGGCTCCCAAATTTTAAAGTCTGTCGTGCTGTGTTCCGGCGATGTTAATTCTAAACTGATAAAATTAGATAATCGAGAAGTGAGAGACAACTTACTACCTTCTTGTGTGCTGTCCAATACTTCTTGGCCTCTCGCAGAAATTGTCAACGGAGTATACCAGCGAGTAGAGGCATTTCCACGCCAGCATCTCCGAGATTTTATGATTCCATTTGTGTGGTCCAAACTCAAGTATAATCACGCAAATATCGTCCTCCAGTCCTTTGATTGGCTCAATTCAAACGATTCCGTTACATCGCATTGTAAAACTCCTAACCATATTTCTTTTAAGAGCAGACAAGAACAGACTGGGCATTTATCTCAAGCCAATATCACCGAAATCTTATGATTCCGTATGTAAAGTGCGGTCCCAACTCAAAACATAGTCACGCAAATATCGTCCTCCAGTGCATTGATTGGCTAAATCAAACGATTCCGTTACGTCTCAGATCATTGTAACACTCCCAACCATGCATAGCAAATGAAACCACAGATTTGAATATCAGAAACCTGTGTTTGTCATGCGAGTCAGGTAACCCGTTACGATAAATTAAAACCGCCCGAGGCTTCTGTCGATCACCAGCTGTGCTTTAAAAACCAGACCTACAGCACAGGCCTATTATGAGATTGAGAGACATGAAGCCTTATTTGCTTTATTGATTTTTAATGCAATTCGTCATCGTGTATCGCAGAATGCAGAGTGCTCTCATGACAGTGCCTACGACTTGTTGACATCAGGTCAACTCTCTTCATTAGCAACAAAAGACCACGGTGTCTCCCCCTGACCGGCATGCGACCGGCATATTCTCTCAAGGTCATACTTTGCTGGAAGATGTCAATGCAGCGGTACATGTAAATCCATACCCTGCGGTGTATTTATGCCAATATGGCATCCAGCTGCGGCACTTACAAATATAATCATCATTTCGGTTGCATTTATTCGCCAGTTGTGCTTAAATCATTCTCCCTCTATAGTCCAGGGGCTAGCAAAGATTTAATTAGCATCTTGAGTACATCTGAGGTTTGAGGTCAGATATCAGTAGATATATGATGGAGGCCTCCAAATTTGCAACTCTTAAGTAATGCTTTTGGCTGTCTGGAAGCTGAGCAATGTCAATATATTGAGGGTCAAGGTGTATAGGCAGTGGACCGATTTAAACACTCAACAGCTGTCTCCCCTGAACACCGCCTTGGCCGACTGCTGGGCGAATGACAGCGCCACCTCGCGGGGTTTGAGGAGACAACCGGCACCTCCAGTTCGGTATCTAAAATTTCAATTCTAAAACTCCTCAACTTGATATAGTTTTGGTAAAATTCACCAAGAATCCTGACTGTCCTAAACCCTGTTACTCAAAGTGGAGACGCCAAGGTCGCCAACAAGATTTGTATTTTATTTATTTTTATTTAGTATAAAAATGCTCCGAGATATTCTAAATGCCATTTATACCGAACTAAACTCAACAGAAGTACAGGTATCAGCGTACAATGTATGACACAACAGTTACATTTGCGGCACACAAAACAATGACGTAAACACTAAAAGCAGTGACGTGTCCAGAAATGAGAACATCACCCCTCACGTGACTCTTGTCGTATTGGTTGGCGCCACTGTTGTCGTATTGTCCGTATCATGTTGCTTCAGTCCATCTTCCTGGATGGAAATCCTAACTATCAGTGCCACTAGTATTCCAAACACTATCAACACAGTCAGCACAGTCATGACCTGCGCAAACCTGTTGGGCTCAATCAGATGTGAATAGTCATCTTGTTTATGTTCCGTGGCGTCGATTGATAGGTCAATGGTTGAGGCGCCATCTTGTTTCTGAAAATGAGAAAGTGTTGGATTTTTGTTGTTGTTGTTGTGATTTGTTGTGGTTTTTTGGAGGGGTGGGGCTGGGGTGGAAGATTAACACGATGCATGATGCATGCTGCTTTATCTCGTGCTCGATAATCTGTGTATCTCTGAGCAAAAAAAGCTGATCGGTCACACTACTATCGCCTCCCCTAAAGGACCAATTGGCTATTAAGTAGGCGCAATTCCTTATCTAAGGACTTGGCCCAGGATCACGAGTTGAACCGAGTGAATCATGATGGGAATATTGGCGCACGCGCACTTACCGAATCTGCCCCGTCCTTCTCCTTGTCATCGTCTGTCTTTTTCCCTGTCAATATCTCCGGCAGACGACCCAAACTGAGGCTGAATTTCCTGGATTTTAGTCTCTCAAGAGGCGGAGTACGCGTCCCCTTTTTATTCGATGCGCCATCTTGCGCATGTGCCGTGATAGCATCGCCATTTTGTATCAGATTATTACGGAAAAAGGAAAAAGACGATCGTCTGGGTTCTGGTGCAACGATTGACACACTTTTCTTCGGAGGTTTTTCCTCTCCTCCCAATGGAAGTAAGAGTGTTTGGGATCCGGAGCTGGTAACAGATTCTGCAGGAGTCGATACAGATTCTCGTGAAGTCACTAGGCCTAATTTTGTTCCAGTTTCTTTCGATCCCGTTTCCTGCGACGCCACTATCGGTGAAGGTTCCTCTGACGTCACTAATTTTGACACAAATTCTTGCGATGACTTTGAATTTTTCTCTGATTCCTGCGAAGATCCGAGCGTTGACCACGATGCCCCCGTGTGCAAGGGGAGAGCTTTGGGTAGGTCGAGGTCGACCCGTCTTGTTTTCACCTGGTTTGATACACATTCCTCTGACGTCAGCGGCTCAGACACACAAGTTTGTGACGTCACAGATTTCGAAATACTAAATATCCCCGTATCATTAAGGATATCAGTATCGTCCGCGGTTGATACTTCCGATTTTGCTATGTAAGCCTCGTTTCCATTTCTATCTGATTGGACACTGAATATACTACGAGTCTTCAGTTTATCATATTCGATTTCCTCGTCCCCAGGTTTAATTTCATCAAATGAGATCGAGGTTGCGTCGTTGATACCTTCTGTTGCGTCTTCTAGGTCTGTTAATTCTGACTGAATTGCCTCGTTGTCGCTTTCATCCGGGTACACACGGCTGATGTAGGGTCGACTAAAGGCGTACTTCTGTAAAGAAAAGGAGTAAAAAAGTCCATTTACAAGCCTTACGGCGACAAAGTTCACAAAGTGACAGTGGACTCGTAACTCATGGCATGTATGGGCATCGTGAAGAACGACTGTATGTTGCAAACCGTTGTTACTTCTTTAATGAGATCGATAAATTAACGGGTAACAAGGCGTAGGTACTTAGTCGTTCGTAAGGGTTGCTAAACCTCCCTATCACGGATCAACGATCGAACAGAAAAATCAATCAGTTAGTTGGTAGCTATAGAAATGTCAATGCTAATGCTAATCAATTTTGACGTTGGTTTTTGAGTGATAAGCGACTTGTGATATTTACACGACTCTTTTCCCCTTGATATAATTATTCGGGGCTTAGACCAATACCAGGGATGATGTATATGGTCTACGGTTCCAATATAGCTTCCACAAATAGCCAAGTGGTCTAATATCATCTATCGACTGCATTATTTATTAATAGTTTCATGCAACGAGCTCCCTATCAAAAGTCTATTCGGTATTGAGAAGTGATAAATGGTGTTGACCCCTCCCTTCATTCGCTGGACGCGACTTTTGAGCGAATATAACTGACGAGTCTATGGCTTTTTCCGATGGTCGCTTTGGAATATTATAGTATAAACTCCCTCGAAGTTTCTCATCGCTTGTCCCGCGGAAGCTTTTATTTATTTATTTATTTATTTATTATTAAAACCTCCAGTAAAGGAGAATCAAATATTTTACAGGTTTAAAACTACAATGTACAACCTAACAAGTTCAGTCAATACTTTACAAATTTAAAACTAAATGTACCGGGTATAACCATGGAGGCATTATAAATATAAGTAATAAAATATAAAATTATAATGCCACCATGGTATAACCTAACAGATTGAATTAAAAAGCCCGTGTGAGCAATCTCACCATGATGTGCTCAGCCGAACCCCTCGTGTCGTACCCGCCGCTGAGGAGGAGACCGTGTAATGAGTCCACAATCCCATCCTCCGCAGCAGGAACAACCGGACGGTCAGCCGAGCGACACCGAGGAGAGAACGCTAGGGAGGCGGGCGCCACACCGAGATCGAGCACAGAATCCAGAAGGGTGCCCTTTATGCACCCGGCACCAGAGGCCCACTTTGCCAAAAGAACACAGTTCAGGGCTCTGGCGGGGGAATCATGCCGGAAGATTCGTTTGAAGAGAGAACACTTTGAATCATTGATGCTGTTGCTAATACTTTCAATTCCAAGGGCTTCCAGTAGCTTGGAATGATGGCTTCTCTTAGGAAGACCCAAGAGGCGTTTAACTTGGTTGCTCTGGAATCTTTCGAGAATTTGCCTCTCCAAACTACGCAAATATAAAAAGTGACAACCATATGTAAGAATGGGTCGGACAGTACTGTTCCAAAAAAACGTTTTTACCTCACTAGATAAACCTGGATAACACATCCCGTTCTGGAGTAAGCCGTAAACTCTACAGCGTGCGGCCGAGACCCTTCTCTCGACATGAGAGCCCCCCGTAAGACCAGCAGTAAAGTTGACTCCAAGGATCTCAGCTTGTTCTACATTTAAAATCTGATCGGGACCTAGCAGCCAAGCAGGGCTCTGCTCAAATTTGTTAGCCCCAAAAATTACACACCGTGTTTTGGCTATTCCAAAGGTGAAACGCCATCTATCAGCGTAGACGAAACACATGTCAATAAGAGCCTGTAAACCAGGGATAGTGGCAGCCAGCAGTGTCACATCATCAGCAAATGCAAAATTGTTAAAAATATGTTTAGCTATACATAGCCCATGCTCTGACTTCGAAAGATCAGACAAGAGATCATCAAGGAACATAATGAAAAAGATAGGTGACAACAGGCTACCTTGACGGATACCTCTAGTTACCTGAAAGTAGTCACTAAATTGCCCGTTCCATTTAACCGTGGCTTTTAAATTAATGTACCATGAATACAGGAAGAGCCAGTGGCACAGAGGAATTCTATGTATCAACTTGTAAAAAAGGCCATCGTGCCAGACCTTGTCAAAACATTTGTGTGCATCAAGACTACGAATCCCCGAAGCGTGAACGCGGCCACCTATCCCATTGTTCGTTGCCCTGATCGCGTGGTCAAACAATCGTATATATATGGGCGTTTGCAGATGATGTCACTCTGTTTATTTTTTACTACTACTGGATTACAGGCACTTGTTAATGTCTGAGTAAACTATTCCATTGAATGGCGTTTCAAATTCAATACTGTAAAATCCCAGTGTTTGATTATTGGGAAACATGATTTCAAGGAGGAGCCAAGTTGGTTAATGTATGGCACTCCTCTGCAGAACTCTAAACAGCTGGATGTGCTAGGAGTCCGATTTAATAATGGCCGGGTCTATTTGGCAAGCCGCTCGCCGAACAGGCATCTTTTTTTGTCCTGTTTGGAGAGCCGCTTGCCAAACAGCACTAAAAAGCCACCCTGTTCGGCCAGCCGGGCTTGCCAAACAGGTAAAAAATCTACCCTGTTTGGCAAGCTGGAGACTTTACTTTAATATTAATGAGTTCGGCTCTCCATTCAGGACAAGAAAAAGTCGCTGTTTGGTAAGCCGGGCTAGCCAAGTAGTCACTTCCTTTAAATAATAATGGTTGTGGCAAAGATCATGTTGATCAAAGGTTAAGGAAATGTAGAGGAGCTTTTTATGCCAATACTGAGAATGGTTTGTGTTACCATGGACTGTTGACTGAAGCGAAGGTGTATCTTTGGCGCACACTGTGCGCCCCAATCTTAATATTTGGGTGTGACACTATATGTCTGACTAACGGTCAAATCAGTAACATGAATGTACTACAGGGCAATCTGATTAAACAAACTTTAGGCCTTAGTAGAAGATGCCGGACGACATACCTGTTAAGAGCCTTGGGCATCCCAAATATATCGGACCTATTACTACAAAGACAATGTAACCTGTTTAGACGCATGGTGCGGGTTGAATCTACTTGCTCAAGGTTTTATCGGACCCTTCTGTCCAGATCTATCTTAACTGGTGCTGTTTGCCCCAGAACGTTGCTGGTGCGTATTCTAAAAGCGGGTGTTTCCCCAGTGGACATTTTATTTATCAGGGGTGGGGAGGAGAGAGCGGGAGAGCCCGCGCCCATGTCTGACGGAGTCGTGGACTCTCTTCGATCTCTCCTCCGCTCCCCTACTTACAATAATGGGGGAACTGAGTTGGCCCTGACCAGGCTCTTACTGAAGAGTTTTTAAATTTCATTATACACAATGTATATCTTTTATGTATATGGCCCTGGCCAGGCCTTTGCTCAAGTGATTTTGATTATGTACTGATAAGTTTAAACTACTATGTACTGTCTTTGAATGTACTTGTATATTTCTTTTCCCCAATTATGGGGGTGCAATAAATATTATCATTATCATTGGCGTTCGCGTCGTTGTTTCGGGAGCTTTGCGAAAACTCACGATTGAAATCTACCCAATACATATACGTCTTTGACTGTTATTTTCGTGTGACTGCAAACTATGGACTCACAGTTTCCATGCAGTGTATATAAGCATTTATGGGCTGTCCAGCTGCCTGCCTCGTCTATGTTCAATTACCACGCAAATAACGCTGATTGTCCAGGTCACGTAATGAATAATCCATGAATCGACCGACTCTAATCAGCTGTGGCAATGTAATGAAAATAGAACTCCTTCATTGCAATTATACAAGGCAATGTTTATGTTGCTGTTGGCTGACTGTAAACAGTGACATTTCGACGCTTATTTCTCAACATTTTATTTTGTGGAGTACGGAATATTGTTCGCAATTATCATTTTTGCGAAATTTGGCGGTTAAATTATTTCATCGAGAACTGCTTAACCTCTACGCAATGGTAATATATCGATGTCTCTTCCTAGCACGGAGAATCAGCGCCGGCATCGCCTACAATGTGGCAGAAATTTTGCGGTTTTTTCTTTTCGGAAATCAAAGTTATTCGTGAAGATCAAAACGCGGCTTGCCAAAATGTGGTGGAATGCAGTCTACTTACAAGATTCAATCGTTTCATCCCAGAGGAGTATTTCATCCTGTCCAAACTTGTTCCGACCGGCAGCTATACTTTTCAATTGGAGCTATCAGACTGCAGACATCAGGTTCCGCGCCTCGTGTTGACATGTATCGCAAAAATACGTTTTCCCGGTTTCCCAATGTTCTCCAGGACAATATATGTTATTTATAATATACAAAATTTATACTGGTTCCCGTGAGTTCTGCGCGATATCCTGCAGCACTACCCGCCACATGTTACACTGCACAACCTTTGTCAAACGATGTACACCGCTTGGAGAACTTTCCGTATTTACAATAAGACAGTCCAATATTGAGACGGTCCTGCCATAAAGTTCCACATGATCCTGCAACGACATCCCAGCCATCGCCAAACTGGGAAGCGATATCCTACACCACTGGGTATACTTTTCGTTTTTAGGATATTTGAGACGGCTTGGCGTTCAACACAATGTCCCGCGGCCTGCAGTGCTCTCCTTGCGTCACCGACAAAACTTCCGTCAACGTGCCGGTTTTCCGGAATTCTTCACAATGTTCTACGTACAGCCTATCCACGACTGACATGACTGACAAAGTCCACGGTTCTCCTGTTTCATGATATCCTACACCACTGGGAAAACTATTTGAACTCCATGTATTTGCGATACGACGGTCGTGTTGGTACAGCTACTTCTGTGTTCACCAGTACTCACTTAATTCTCAAAGAGCTTTCACAGTGTTACAGTGTTATACGCTGTACGCGCCTTTGAGCTGACTGCTTGGTATTCAAACAACAGCAATCTCAGAGTCCCCTCGCGCTGTTACTGCCTGCCTTCAGTAATCAATAAAGTATTGTCTTCCCCAGAGTCCTATGTCAATTTCCTACTTCCGCCGGAAGTTGGCAGACCTTTTAGACGTCGGAATATTAATTTAGTCGGCGTTGCTTGTATTTTTTTCGTTGGTTTTGCATGCCACTATTAAAAACGACGAAGTATTGAGTCCGTGTATCTGTAAATAACAATTCATTCGAATATATGCGCAAATTTATTTGGAGACACTCGTAACAGGCTTTCGTATTTCCGGTGAGAAGAATCTGGGAAGTCTGGGAAATCTTCTTCAATAACAAACAATGTTGGCTAATTCCGGTGTACATCCATAGGTTGTAGCAAAATACTCATCGGAATTTTGGCGAGTTCTATACGGAGTATTGCATTGGTCAAAACGGCTGGAAGTTGCACCAAATTCCGCTTTTGGAGGTCCTTTAATTGCAGACTTTACATGTACCTAATCCTCCATCCGCAGGTAGTTTGAGAGTCGCAAGTGTCGACGAGTTCTTATGACCACGAAGCCAAGACCTATCCTCTATACTTTCATGTCCCTCGTAATCGATTGCGATTACGGTCAGTCGGAGTTGCTAGCCGGCCGTGATAAGCTAAATAATATTAGCATGTCTCATTTCGGATTATTTACCTCGGCTATCGATCACAAACTGTGGTCACCCAGTTCCTGGCCATATCTAAAAGGCCAGACTCATTCGTTCAAAATTAGAAATTCGAACATGATTTTGAGAAGTTCTTATGATAGGACTCTGTCTCTGAATCAGTTGGAAAATGTTATTCCTGATTTTGTATTCGGTTACGCGTGTGCGCATTGATAAGTGACGTATATCAAGCAGTAAACAAGACATTCATGCGGATGAATATCCGTACACAGAATATGGAAATTTTGTCCGAATTTATGCATGCCGACCTGTTGTCGGTGTTGATTCAATTTTTTCAAATGAGTATTGTGAAAATATGCTGTTTTGTAGACTGATATTTAAATAACAAACAAGTTTAATCGAATTTGCATGTGTGATAACTGCAATATGGTCATTCTTATTTTTCGTTGTCTGCAGGACACATGGCTACAACGTAAGCCTACATGACCGAACCACGCCTTTGCAACTGAACCCGGAAGATCTCAGATCTAAAAAAAACCTATTGCCTTTCTACTGCTTTCCTACTGCCTATCTATAGCTCACCTTGATGTCCGATTCCGACTCTATTTTACTTCCCGATATCGTCCGAACCAACATCATCCAAATATCCAGCAAAACAGTAAAAAGTTTGTAAATGTTTGTTTACATCATGACGTCATGGATGGCACATTTTGACGGATATTACACTGTCAACGTGACACGTGAATGTGCCAAATCAATGTTCCAGGTTCGTTGTAACAAAATTAAATTCAACACCTTTCTCAAGCAGGATCTATATGGCCAATCACAAGCTCTATGTCATAACTGTTCGGCTGAGGAAGCAGGAATGAGTGCTTCTGATTTGTTGATAGCTGAGGTCAGCTGATATCATCTGGCGATCTCTTTTGGGCACTATACTGTCAAAGGTCATAGATTTCTGTTGACGAAATATTCACACCAGATTAATTTCCTCTGCTTGTGATGAAATTACTTTCATTTATTCTCGGACAATAATGCACCATGTGATGACTTCAACGGCAGCACTTGTATGGAGACTGGCCTGCCTGGCTATGATAAGGAACGCATTGAATGGCGTTCGATTTACAATACGTATATTCCATCCTTTCTGTGGTACAAATTAATATATCAGGCAGTCACGGGTCAACCAGTCACTTGATCACCTGGAGGAGACGACAGGCTTCTGAGTAAGCACTGGGGGTAATTTGGTTGACTCGAATGCCCGGATTAATCAAGGAAGTTGAGTCGGCCTATACTTCATCACGCACCTCACAGCGAGAACTCGTGATATTCGGGTGGTCGATTGCTCCGTTCAGCAGACGTAGCTATTCCCAAAAGGTTGTTCATTACACATTCCCAAGCAAATTTTGCCGGAAGTCTATCCATAAATACCTTCTCTTGATCGGTTCAATTCTGAGGCTGTAGCCTACCGATGAAGGAGGGCCTCTGATTGGCCAATATGACAGAAAGTGCGCTCCGGATTGAGCTTATGTCGGTCGAGGGCAGCGGCGTATTGGAAAAAAAAACAGAGTCTTATGTGTCAAATGTTTATTATTGCATTGTCTTTGCCACACAAAAAAATTAAAAAACAATCTCGAGCGTCTTCGCAATGGAAAGTATGGATTAAATTCTTTGCTTTGAACATCGCAGAAAGGAATGCCCTTCTTTGCTAAGGGACAGTTTTTTGAATCAGTATCGTGCGGTTTGCGACCCCTCCTGGAGAATGTCCGACAGGATGTCTGACTCCGACAGGCAGGTTTGCGTGATTCTGATTGGACAATAATGAAAGGCGGAAATTGCCCACATGCAGATGAGGTTATTATGAACACTGGGCGGGGGAGAGTGTAAACACATTTGGTAAATCATATCTTAAATATGTACATAATGTTTGTTTTTTTTCTTCTGACATTTTTCCTATGATATTTTCTAAGTAAAATAAATTTCAACAAACATTTCACGGCACAGATAATTACAAAAACGGTGGGATCATGTTCCAAAATGGCGATCCGGTCGTAAGAAGCGCTACCTAACGGCCATCACTTCTTCTTTCCCGCGGCCTTCTGCGCGGACTTGGTGAGCTTGCCCGTCACTTCTTTCTTCTTCACAGCCTTGATGACTCCCACAGCGACCGTCTGCTTCATGTCTCGCACCGCAAACCTCCCGAGAGGTGGGTACTCCGAAAAGTTCTCCACCACCATGGGCTTGGTGGGTGTGAGGACGGCTATGGTGGCATCACCGGACTTTACAAATTTGGGGCTGTCTTCCAGTTTCTTTCCGGACCTGCGGTCAATCTTTTCCTTGAGTTCCGTGAACTTGCAGGCGATGTGCGCGGTATGACAGTCCAGGACCGGAGAGTAACCGGCATTGATCTGGCCCGGGTGATTCAGAACGATAACCTGGAAGAAAACATAATACAGATGTCAATGTCGATTAGTAAACAGAAATGTATGGCCATATCCCGGGTGGCGCTATAGTTGGTCAGCGGGGCATGCACTCTGGAGGGTGGTTCGAATAAATCAGCAAGTCATCACAGCGACTGTTACAAATGGCGACGAATAGAAAACGGTCTATTACCTGAGCTTCGAAGCTCTCACAACTCTTTGGAGGGTCATTTTTGCTGTCTCCCGCCACATTGCCTCTCCTTATATCTTTGACGGAGACATTCTTGACATTGAAACCGACATTGTCGCCAGGAAGCGCCTCAGGAAGGGATTCGTGGTGCATCTCCACTGATTTGACCTCGGTAGTGATCGCAGGCGGCGCGAAGGTCACCAACATGCCTGCCTTGAGTATTCCAGTCTCCACGCGGCCCACGGGCACGGTGCCGATGCCTGAAATCATAAATACCAATCATTCACAAAATTCATTCCGGTGTCAGCATGATCAAGGTCCCCCTGGAACTAAGTCTGCTTCTATTGTGACGACCAAAAATATATTAGGCGAGCGAAAAATGAAAATCTTTGAAATTGTGAGAAGTATTTGAAAAATGCCATAACTTCCCGCTCATCTCTGCAGAAAACTAACTGATAGACTCCCAAATGGAAGTGTCAATTTTCAACTTTGAATTGGGATCAACAAAAAGAGGTTAAACTGAGAGAAGATTCTGAAATACTTAATTTGATTTAGGCTGTTTAGGCCTAAATTTTGCCAAGTTGGTAGATCTTGCTGGGGACATGTACGTGGGGAGATTAACACTCACCTCCGATTTTGTAGACGTCTTGAAGGGGGAGTCTGAAGGGCTTGTCTGTTGGCCTTTTAGGTGGCATGATGGAGTCGAGGGCTTCAAACAGCGTTTTCCCATTCGCTTTCGTGTCATCTTTCCTAACAACTTCCCAGCCTAGAAAATCAATAATACGATCAATAGGCTATTTACATTAACTGAAACTTCATCATTATTTCCTTTCATACAGAAGAAATTTATAATTAAAAAAGTTTTTATATACAATGGAAAATACATCCATACTGGCGACTGAAACCATGCATCAGAAATTCAAATTCAATTTTATTTAAACTATTCTGGCGCACTCGGCTGAATTACTACTTAGAAACCTGTAAAATGATATCTGTCTATGTACAGAAACTGACCTACCTTTGAACCAGGTCATTTTTGCAGACTCTTCCAGCATATTGTCGCCATGCCACCCGGAAATAGGCACGAATGCCACGGATTTTGGATTATAACCAACTTTCTTGAGGTAGCCTGAAAATTTGGGGGTTAACTGTTGTACATTTTGTATTTCGCCTAATGCCTTACACTTGCACGCACATCTCCGACATGTAACCGGGGCTAATTTCTGTTCTGATTTTTGCAGCAACCATGTCCTCTGACATAGAAGATCCGATCTATTTCATTTCGTCACAATAGACTTCCTTAAATTATTCCATCCCAAAATTTACATATTTATTGAGTTATTCTGATGTTAGTTTTGGATGAAGAATTAACTGCGGGCAAATTTGGAAAGGAGTGATACATTTAGACTTATATACTTTATGGTATAATGCAATTGATGATGACGTCACGTACCTGACACCTCTTTCTGAATCTCGTGAAATCTCGCCTCGCTGTATGGTGGCTCGGTACTGTCCATCTTGTTGACACCGACGATCATTTGTTTTACGCCCAGGGTGAAACAGAGAAGGGCGTGCTCTCTAGTCTGACCATTCGCGCTAATTCCAGATTCGAATTCACCCGTTCCCGAGGCAACGATTAAGATTGCGCAATCGGCCTGTACAAAATGAAAACAAGACGTTTATCCACATGTACCCGATGACAAAGGATTACATGTATATTATGCGCTTTTCATTTCTGAGATAATTTATCGTAGTTGGTATCCGTAGAACTACATGTACTTCCAATCGCCACCATACTCATTGGAGAGGACACCTTTCCGGAGGGGTCTGTGTGGGTGGCCGGGGTGGGTGGGTGGTGGTGGTGGTGGTGGGGGGGGGGGGGGGGGTTCAAACCTGACTGCTACAACGGCCCGATGTTGCAGTTTTTTATGTCTCCCCTCTGAAAGAGTCCTTCTCTATTGCCCACAATATTTTGGTTATCAACCACTGCCGAATCCTGGAGGGTGGGCCATATGGTACCTTAGTAACTTAACCAATGCCGAGTCCTGGAGTGTGATTACTTACCTGAGAGGTGCCTGTAATCATGTTTTTGATGAAATCCCTGTGACCGGGGGCGTCAATGACGGTGATGAAATACTTTTTCGTCTCAAACTTCCACAGAGCGATATCGATGGTGATGCCACGTTCACGTTCGGCTTTCAATTTGTCTAAGACCCACGCGTACTTGAACGAACCTTTGCCCATCTGAAAAAACAACAGTGTCTCATTTACATTAGAAGTCTGCCTGACCGATTTCCCGACGGTGCTGAGTGCGGTAGAACATTGATACAACCTCCGCACGGGGGCGCGGCACTCGCTTGTTGTTGATGTTGTTATTGAGATGGACGCACCTTGCCGACAGCAGCATAAAAACAGAAGTGCCCTGAGGAGAAGGTTGCTTTAGCTTTTGATGAAGATGCCGAAGAATCCAGGAAGAATTCGAGAAGAGTACAGCTCAGCGACCAAAACCTCGCCGCGACATCTAGGAGTCAACAAACAAACTAAGCCGTGTTTACTTACCTCCGAAGCCTCTTTCTCAAATTTCTCGATTTGCCGTTTATCGATGCCGCCACATTTGTAGATGAGGTGCCCGGTCGTGGTGGATTTGCCAGAGTCCACGTGGCCCACAACAACAACACTGATATGCGTCTTTTCCTTGCCCATGATGCTGATTTAAGTCTCACTGCAAAAGATACGAGATGACCAGTGGCAAATGTCTTCTAAGGAGCAATGTCAAAATTATTGATTCCAACAACCAAACGAGCGCTGTTCTTCTCTCCTTGGATAAAGTCTGCAGTACGGAGATTGTGAAAACACATCCATACTGGTGACTGAGACCACGCATCAGAAATTCAAATTCATTTTCTTCCATACAACCAAGGTACAACCTATAGGCTCGCGCAATGCATTACTCGTGTGCCTTGACTCGTGTGTAACATGATTTGTCATACATGTATATCGGTATACGCATCATTGTCACAAAATGGATAGGAGGCCGATCCCCACACCAATTATTGGGACGTTTCTCTCTGTGTTCCAATCATCAGGTGATCGATTCCGCCAGTAGTCTATCGATTGAATATAGAGGGAAAGCGGATATATATCGGTCTCAATAAAGAACATTACACCGGCAACGCTTTGACTAAATTTCGACTTGACCAAGTAAATTATCTCCGGCGACAATCATGCCAGTCTATACTGACAATGATGAAGGATAGCCTCTTCTGTCTCTATGAAAAATGGGTGACATTGGATTAAAATAAATGGGGACACCTTTTTAAAAGCATAGCTAGATCATTTCAACAAGTAATGGATTCAGATGAATACGACTCTATACGCAAACTATCGTGGCGTATTGCTCAATATTAGTGTGTACAAGTACAGTATTGTGAAAGAACATAATGAATAGATTGTGATATTCATTCTGAGCCAGTTCTAAATGATTGCACAAGTAGGTCGAAATTTAAACACCAAATAGCCAACTACCTCTTTCGGGACAACTTTCGGGACAACTGCTAAACAGTCAGAAATTATCAGAGTCGAATCCGCGGCCTCCTTAACCATATTATATATACCGTGAATCCACGCACAAGTATCTTATTCCTTATATCAGATCCTTCCAGTGCGTACTTCCCCACCTCCCCATCACCTTACCCATGTTAGTTTTTTGCTCATAATTATCGTTTACCCTAAAATCAAGTGCAGAAGAAGAATTAAGATCTACACGAAGTGAGCTTTGGTGGGCGTGTGAGTTTTAGCGTGCCTGTCCCCGACCCTTTTCGACCGAGTAAGCTACTATACGCTCCAACTCCTCTCTCGACCCGAATTCAAGCGACCTTTGACTCAAAACCCCAACACACAATCAGGTAAGAGGAATAGCTGCTTTAACTATACCAATATGGTACGATGTAGCTCTTTGGCTTGACTACAAACCCATCGCAGACCATACATACAGACCAATTGATACCTGACGACGCATTCGCCGATTTTACTATAGACAATCTTTGAGAATAACTCTGTGTCAACAATCGCGCTGGGCATCGCGTGGTCAATTCAAAATTGAACGCTGGGCGCTCGAGTCCTTCCGATTATGCTTGCCTGCTTGGTGTCACTTTAAAGCCACGTATCATTTACATCTGGTGTTCGAACTTCTTATTGCTGCAACGCATGACTCAGAAAATATTCTTTCTATAACAATGAATGAAACGTGAATAGCGGAGAGGCACTGGGGAAATGCCTGATTTCGAAGAAATCTCCTGAACTGAACGGGACAAAGGTCATTGCGAACTCATTCGGGTCTGAATGGCGGCTGGTCGACTCCACGCGACAAGGATGACGCAATCTGTCTTCCTGTCCTATCGGCGATAAGACAGATCAGCGAAACACTTAAAAGCAACATTTGGCCCACAGTTAGATGTCGAGTTGCCACACTATTTGGAAAGGGCTAAAAAAAGTAAAATATCTTAACATACCTCAAAAACAATCGGATTAAACAAAACTTCGTCTCTACCTCTGCGCGGTCTCCGACGAAAAGGTCGATCACGGAATTTCACCGAAGCATCAGCATAGGCCTACGCTTGCTAACCAGCTATTATGCGCCTATTCATGATACATGTATTTATTTTGTATAGACGCTTAAGCCCGTAAATGACGCTTAGATCTTTTGCTGATATGTCTGACACGCCTATTTCTCGATACGTTTTGTATCATTGACATTCGCAATGAAGAGATTGTCCTGATTGTGACTGAGCGCGTCCATGCGTAGAGTTTTATAATGAGTGCGAAATAAACCCTCGTACAACAGAATCAGACTGGTCGCGTGACATTTTTCATTGAAATGAGATATCAACCCCACTGCCAATATAAATACGCAGACCACGAAAATAGTAATGTTTTTCGAAAACCACGCGTCTTGACGAATGATGTGAGAAGTGACGTGATATACGTCATGACGTCACGACGCCTAATGAGTTATCGCCACGGCGACGTCAGAAACACCTCGAAGCCGCCGCGACTGGGCGTGGCTGTTGCAATATCCATGCCAAAAGCCGCAACAACAACGAAAACTATGAGCGATAATGTCCCAGTAAATTTCTTTTTGCACAATCGGTTTTGGAGCGATAAAGCACTGAAGAAATGGAATTACGAAATGACGGGGAGGCCAGTCTGGTTGGTGAAAGAGGCCAGGAAAATTAAAAAAAGTGAGGTTTGCATGTTTTACAAAATGTCGGACATCACGGCATGTCACATCCAAGCATTCCAAGACACCAACATTCCCTAACAGACCATGAATATTGATCGGCGTCTTAGCCGACAGGCTATGCTATATCATAAAATAGAGAAGGTCGTTTATTTGATTTCAGGAAATTCAATTCAATCAATGGACTGCACGAAAAAAACTTCACTGTGCCAAAAACTACTATAATGGCTGGGCCGGAAAGTAATGAGTATTTCGCTTCATACAGGCCTATTGTAGTTTTGTTAATGTAAGTCAAGCTTTGTTTGCCCGATTCTGGCAATGTACGTATTTTACGCTATTCTAACCTATAAAGCCGTGTGGATATCCAATGTAGCACTCCAAACTTCAAAGTCATGTCAAACAGTCCTGCAAAATTTTTGACAACTTGATGCGATGAAATTGATCAGTTAAACTTTGTTTTTACCGCATCCAGTTCCACAACCAGAAGACGAACTGGAACCCAGAGTCTGTCCAATGGCTGCAGCCGAGCAGAAAGCCGAACAAGAAGAAATGACGCAAATGCTATCTGGCTACTTATTCAAGTCTTATATCGAAAGTGCCGCGGCTAGTGGCTGCCTCGCTGCAGGAGCGGGCCGCAATTTCCGCGCGCCGAAACCCTCCGATGAACTGGTGAAGGAAATCTGCCCCTTTATGAGCAAGGGCGAAAAGAAAGCGGCGGAACCGTCGCCAGCGAATATGCTACTGCAGGGCGGTGGTCACCTGTTTTGCCCGCCGAGTCCCGAGGAACTCTTGGAAGCTATGATCGAGGAAAAGAATAAGAGACAAGCTGCAGATAGGGAGAAAGGAAAGGCTTCGAATGGATATGTTGATCCGGACGATCTCATGAAAGCTATAATGGAGAAACAAAAAGCTGAATTTGCCGCAAAAAGTCCCGAGACGACGGACGAGTTACAGCGGTGCCCGTTTCAGCGCGACGCTCCACCTTGTCCCCCTTTGGAATGCCCTTACGGAGACGCGCCTCGGCTAGAAATGGGTGTAGCGGAACCTCAACTCGAGGCCATCATGGCAGAGATACTGGCGCAGACGATGCAAGAACCACGTGGCGACGAAAATGAGGAGAACGCGTGTCCGTTTCATCGCGTTGTCTCGGAGAATGCGCGACGCGCGAAGGAGCCCGAAGATGTCACAATCAGTGGAATTCCATACTCGCCGCTTGGCAAGAGAGTGAAGATGTTTATCAAGTGTTTCATCTTAAGTATGGTGACTATGATCCTCTGTGTCTGTGTCACCGCCTTGGCTATCATCTCTGGTGCGATCGCCCCGGCAAGGAATCCTTTCGGACGGACATCTGCCGAGGACCGGATTGCCCTACAGTACAGAAGACAACCAATGCTTTTCTTTCAACACCTCGCATATGATTCGTTCCCTTACCAATAATGATACCCGCCGATAGGTCAACAAAATAAATAATGTGAACTAAAACATGGTGCTCGATCATCGAAATAAAATGATATGCCTAGCTTTTAGCCGCAAATTGAGTTGCTCATTTTCCTGTGCCGGACTCGCAGGCAAAGATCAGATAGATCCTACCACAGAGCTAGTGTCTGATCAGAAACAACACAAACATCAAGAAATAGGCTCTCAGAATTAGGGACAACTATCAAGGAGTGTCACAATTTTATTGCAAAATGAATTTTTCTTTACAGACATTTTACAAATAGTCCAAACACAGCTCTGCATGTATCCCCCATACTGCGATATGCCGGTATAGTAAATTCTATTAACTTTCGGATGGCTCATTTCAATTCATTATCATATGTGACCCATCACAGCAAAACCAGGCGCATGTCGCACAGAAGATGAGCCTAAATGACACCAGGAGATAATGGAAGAAATTGATGTGCTCATATTTCACAATAGGCAGACAATAGAGAAATGAACAAACAGTCCGTCTCAACCTGCCAAGCTCAGAGCGACATGCGCCTGCTTTTGCTGTGACGGGTCACATATTTCATAACAAGTCGTAGAAAGAGCCCAACCCAGTCCTCACTCACTCTATACATGTACACTTCAAGATGGTTCATTTAACATTTTTCACAACAAGTCGTAGAAATAGTCCAATCCTTGTCCAATCTCCCATATTGATATACCTGTTCCCAAAGTTCTCGCTAACTCTATTCGTTTTCGGATGGAATGTAAAGTAGGATAGTAGACCACGTGTTCACCAAGACCTGACCTGAAAGAGAACACCAAGAATCAGTATGGTCCATCGGTAAATTCGATGTCCACGTCGTTTTGGGCTCTGGAGAGTAAACTACTGGTAATGTAGACTTAATCGTCACTTTGTTTCTCCTACTGGTCGAGTTCAAGAATGAGCGCTTTGTAGCTGCTCCTTGAAACCCCAGATTGACTTCTGTGGAGACCGGGATGATGATAGCTTGAGAATACCCAGCTATTGAGTAATTCGAGTGCTATATAAGCGCCGACTATTATTATTATTATTATAGTGTTTCTTTACCATTATGTTTATTGCTCTGGGGTTTCAAACAAAAGAGTATCAGCACGACTATCGTCGAACAATTCCATTTTTGGTCAATTTTGATAGCTTGAAATGCGAATAGCCTCACTTGTATCTGAATAAATGCTCCTCCACTTCGGGATCCCACGTTATTTTTGGTTTGTGTTTTTCTAATATTTCAATATATCTGAAAAGGAAAAGAGGAAGGAAAAGTGAAGGCAAGTCATCAAAGATGGCAATTAACCCAAACAGGCTTGACTTTATGATGGTGTGGGCCGAGGCGAGGGACAGAACACTAAATCCCCCTTTTCAGGCATTGTCCAGGAGCTTGCCAGGGCAACAAGTCCAGGTCAATCAGCAAGACTGACCAAGTATGGCAGGCAGAGCATTAGTCAGTCCGAGTGCCAATACACCCACAGGGTGAAAAAAACAAATTTACCGAGCATTAGTGATGGTGTATCAATAAAAAATATTCTGCTGAAGGATCGTGGAAATTAAGTCCAAATCTACTCACTGGTTTCCTACAATCGGTCCACCAGCACCTGTTATGAAATCATTGCCGTAGAAATTTAAACCTAGCAGGATCTTTTTTCTATTTGGAGATTTAGGATCTGGTTCTAGATGTTCCACGCAAGCACGGACCCACATGGTCGGACTATTTGGACCAGGCCTGAAAATTCAAAACGAAAACTCATGTTCATATACTGATACAGGTACATTAAAGGGAACTGGAACCGCCGAGCGATTTATTCAACTTTTCGACTTTCACCGCTCGAGAAAGTCAAACTTCCAACTTCATATTCGAGTTCAGATTTGTAACTCCGCCCCCAGTGCCCGAGCATGCGCAGTTCAATTTGTTATTATTGAGAATCATGTGAGAATCAGGTGAGTCATGCGATCTTTCATTCATGAGTTTTCATAGTAAATTCCATAGTAGTGACGTCACTCAATAATTGACAGCTAGGCGTCATGTTTCATTCATGCCTCGTTCTGATCACCCGATACGCGGGAAATGAAAACGAGGTCATACGAACTGGCTTGGCGGTTTCAGTTCCCTTTAACAAAGAACAGTACTTTTGGCCATATGAGGGATAAAATACAATATACATGACATCTAGTCCTGATCTGATGACTACTTACTTCATGGGGTTGGAGAAGTCATATGTCATCAGGCTGAATCCATCCACGAATGGTGCTAGTTTGGCAAAGTCATCCGGGCTCACGGAAGAATCACTGAAAAAGAAAACGAGCCGAATTTACAAAGGGTGTTTAGCTTAAAACAGCGTTTAATGTCTGAATAGACAGAGTCAGGGCCTTGCAGGGTTTCTTCATGAAAACCGCATTAGGCCCTGAAACTGATTATGTAGAATTTACACGCGTCTAACTCTTAAACACCCTTCGTAAATTCGGCCCTACATGTTTTATGAGAAACTTATGATGCCCATTACCAGAGTGACAGTAGCTTGTAAAACCATTGTATGATGTCGCAAAAAACACCTCGTCATCAAAGATTTTAAATAGCCGTCAACATGAACTTTCTACCCCCATGGTCAGGCACTCAACACCTCTTCGACATTTCATTGGTGTCGGCCCCTTGATCAGGTGGATACAGACTTCACCATGACCGTAGCATAAGGCAGATGGAATCAGCATTAAAGTCACACAACCAAGATTGTTCATATAGCAACATGCTGGACAAACAGCCTAACAAATTGATGGCAACTTCACCCGCAACTGGACTTACCCTTTCCCAGAAGGAGGCGGCAGGACAACAATGAATGTTTTTTTGTTCGCATGAAAAGTCTCTCCCATGTGTGCAAGGAAGTGCAGCAGGTCACTGAAAAGCAGAGATGAAATCACCTTAAAATGTCATATTCAGTTGAACCTCTCTAATCTGTGAGCATTCAACACACAATTGGAACTGAAATTCGCTCAGAACCTACCAGGGCTTCATACATTTGTAAGTTCTGACTAAACTATATTACTATAGTATTGGAAAACACTGCAGCTCCAATCTACTGAGATGCAGATGAGCAATCTTTTTATCACTCATTACAGTAATTGTTGCAAGTTGCAGTGGTAAATACTGCTTGCCTATGGGTCACTTGGCAACCTGTTTTCCTCATCTACATGACAGTAGATCTTTTAGGTCGGCAGTTGCAGACGTCAAACTTGCCGACAAAGACTGCAGCTGAAAACTTTTTAGAAGACGACAGTTTCTTACTTTCTCCTGTAACCTCCAAGCTGTGACCAAATCTCCAAAACAATGCCAGAAAATTTATAGGACTGAAACGGAAAGAAAGTTCATGAAAAACTGCTTTCGCTTGCAGATGATCAGCTCTAATAGTGATGACAGTATGTGTTTTGCGTCTGGCATAGTTTGATAACATTTGAAGAACAATTTTTTAAATAAAACTCATCAATCAGCTTACTTTGATGAACTTGAGTATAGCACTAATGCAGTCCTCCATTGAGTCTTCACCAGAAAACAGTTCGTTATAATCAGCACCTGACCAGCCGTCGAACAGGACCCGCGGCACTGGAAAAAGAAATGATATACCTAAAACCACAGATTTCGTTTCAAAGGATGGCCCACACAAGGTAGAGAACTGACCACACCTCTTGAAATGATCACTCATTGGGAATTTTTAAAACTTTCTTTGGAAGGCTCTCGATCTTCCCTTTATGGTGGTTTTCAAAGAAAGAGTCACATTACCGGTACTGATTCTTTATGGAGGTGGGGCACAGTCATGAGACTTTAGTAGTTTTTAGTTGTCTGTTAGCAGTGCCATCGACTGACAACGAATCTAAGATTGATAACAAACCCAACTCAACACTCCACCGTGAAATGATGCAAAACCACCACAGACAAAATGATCATATCTTACCTATTTCAACATCCCTGTCTCTCTTCACCTCATCGACCCAACCCTGATCAATATCATGTCCTCCTGACATCACATAGGCACCCGAGGGTTTGCGTTTTACTTGTAGCCATACCGGGGAGATGTGATTGAATTTGGCACCGAAGATTTTGGCAATGTTGTATCCATGGCTGTTCCACTGAAAATTGTTGAAATATTATCAAAATACCTGACAGTGAAATGAGATAATGGTGTTTTAAAAGAAAGTTTTTAATTTGGATGAAAGGCAACAAAGGCAGAGCATTTACTGGTAATGTGAGATATCTGTAGGGGCACTTTGAAGTTGCCTGGAAGGAAAGGAAAATCGTACCCAAAGTGGTGTCAAGCCCAAATCAGCTTACTATTTTATTGAACTACTTGAATGAATAATCGAGCATTATTCATTTTTCAGGTCTGCACCACGACACTCTTTCATTCCATCTAACTGCTGATGTTAGTAGTGCTGACTATACTGTACTTGGTGATACATATGATTCACATGACTTTGTGTTTGACCAGTTGTTTTTGTGATTAACCAGTTCATTCTGTGATTAACCAGTTCATTCTGTGATTAACCAGTTCATTCTGAGATTAACCAGTTCTTTTTGTGAATAACCAGTTCACTTGACTTTGAGAGGTTAACCAGTTCACTTGACTTTGTGATCAGAATATACCAACTCAGGTTTTGAAGTAGAACACATGTGATATCATGACTTAAACAATAATAACATACTGGAGTGATGTAAGCCAAAGTAGGTCCTTCAAAGTGCTTGATGTCTTTTTTCACATCCGAGTAAGATTTGTATTCCTTGAGAATCTCGCGGCTTTTTATTGCTTCGTTCACCAGACCTCTCTCCGTGACCGTCTCCTTCGACAACTTGACGGGCTGAAAAGTAAAATATGTGAAATCAATTCATCCTTAAAGGGAACTGGAAACGCCGAGCGATTTATTCAACTTTGACTTTCACCGCCCGAGAAAGTCAAACTTCCAACTTCCTATTCGAGTTCAGATTTGTAGCTCCGCCCCCAGTGCCCGAGCATGCGCAGTTCAATTTGTTATTATTGAGAATCATGTGAGAATCACGTGAGTCATGCGATCTTTCATTCATGAGTTTTCGTAGTAAATTCCATAGTAGTGACGTCACTCAATGATTGACAGCTAGGCGCCATGTTTCATTCATGCCTCGTTCTGATCACCCGATACGCGGGAAATGAAAACGAGGTCATACGAACTGGTTTGGCGGTTCCAGTTCCCTTTAAGTTCAACAGCAATTCCACGGTCCATTCTGACTCACTTATTAATGGAATGATTCTGGTTTGGAATTACCTTCGAGCTCGGTAAAAATAGCATCCAGGCCTACACCTTTGGTACTTATTTCTTTCTACTGACTTCTGGATTGAATGGTGATAAGCTGGCAAAATTACACACTCATAAAACTCAGTCATGGAACGACGTCATCGATAAAACCCAATAGCATTCCGCGAATTTACTATTTATAGCTCACAAGGTCATTTGCATAAGATATTGATGACGTTTTTGTCATGTGACAGTCGGACATCGACACTTATTTCTACGCATTTGAACTTATTTCAAATTCAATTATCTTTGACCCTGCATTGTTTTTAGCATGAATGATGCAATAGAGTCAGAGAGAGAAATATTCAGAACAATTATGTAGTATTTTGAACACTCGAACATGTGCCAGATTGAATCTAACTGCCCTTGTTAGAAAGCCTGAATCCATTACGAAACCGCATGTTTGTCCGACATTGCCTGTATTTCAGCGTTGGGGAAATAGAGGGCAGCAGCTGCAGTGACCTCATCATCGCGGAATGCTATTCCCAGGCTACACAGGAGCGTAATATCTTTGATATATTCTATTCTTCTGAGCCACTGATTACTCGGAACTTTATTCACCTGTTCAGAGGCCTTCTTCTTCTGTTTCTTCATCAGGCTTGATTGAATCATACATGAAAGTAGCACCGCAATGATAATTGAGGACGTCAATATTAATTGTGTCATCTCAGCACTAACATCAGCAGTTGGATTTGGAACGAAAGAGTGTCGTGGTGCAGACCTGAAAAATTAATAATGCTCGATTATTCAATCAAGTAGTTCAATAAAATAGTATGCTGATTTGGGCTTGACACCACTTTGGGTACGATTTTCCTTTCCTTCCAGGCAATTTCAAAGTGCCCCTACAGATATCTTTATGGAACACCCTGTAGTAGGTGCAGAACAATTTTGCAATTTTCACCAACAAAACTGCTGCAGCAATCTTTGTGCAAATTTAAAACATAAATCTAAGAACTCAGTGCGATTCTTGCAATTATTCTTGTTGTCTGTACCTTTCAAGACTGTTTTTTTGTAACTCGGTTCGTTTAAAAATTAGTTTTTATTGGCAAAGTTTTTCGACAAAATGAAAAACGCATCAGCGAGGTCATACTAATTCCCGACCTACCCCGACTTTTCCCGACCTTTACCGACCTTGACCGACTTGCGGAAAATGCTGCCAAAATATAGTGTTTTTATCATCAGAATATTTATATTTGTATAGTTACATATATATACAGCACGTCTGTTAATTTCAAGACTTTTGAAAGATGATAAGTTGAGCAAATCAACACCAATATACATTATCAAATAGTAACATATCGCCTTCTTTTCGGCGAAACCAAGACTGAATTATTCACATTGTGTTCAACTGCGTTCATTTCGCAGTCAATTTATTAGTCACCAATGTATGCCTTAGAGGGGCGGAATGGCACTGTTTAGACAAGAAGTCTTTCCAACAGCCTCAAAGAATATTGGATAGAACGGCACTGTACTGGGTCCCAGTAATAAATATTGCCATAAAGACATATGATATTGTTCTGGGACTTATGTAAGATTAGTTCTCTCCGCCAAACCCAAGACTGAATGATTAAAATCTTGTGTTTATAGGCTAACAAATGCAAACACTTCCAAGTGAACCCCCTACAAGAGAAGAGTGGCTCTTCTTCTCTCCGACTTTGACACCCTTCTGCGAACATATCAATAGATCAGCCAGCGGTCCTTGGTGTCGCCGCGTGGGTTACGTCCAGTGAAATTGTTTGCAAAGGTCAGGGAACCACGATCTGACATCCATAACCAGCGTATCCCCTTTTCATGCCAGTTACAGTCGGGTGCTACACCACAGTCGGGATAGTGGCCGCCAAATGAATGGTTGTTGAATTTAAAACTGTTAACTGTTTACGTCAATTTACATAAAATTAGACAAACCTTCATGAATTCAGTGGAGATTTCCACATCACAGGATAGAAAAGCAATAATGGTATCTCGCAGATTTACCATTGATCACTTCCATCTTCACCATCATGACTTGGACGTGCGCCTTTAGTTTCTTTGAGCAAATATTATTTGATTAGGGATGGCAATTAAAATTGCCGTTGAACATGTACATGAAGTGCAGTGATGTACATAATTCAACATGTCTGCAGTGGCTTGAAATTTCAAACTGCGCAGTTCATTCCCGCCTTGATTGTACTGACTATTTCCACAATAAAAACCCTTTGAAACCAAACCATACCTTTATCAGGAATAGTTACTGTGCCTTACCTTCTGCTGCAGTCGTTTTGATCTGTTTCGGAAAATTTGAAGGCATTTTTACGTTTGAAAACGGAGAAAGTGTTCCCGCGATGTTCTCCGCAGCTCACACACCAACCGACTGGCGTTCAAATCAACCGCGACCGATCATGACCAAAGACAATACATTTGAAGGCGGAGCATCCGGGCACCTCTTGAACCAGGCCGGCTAGTAGTTATCTGCTCAAGCGAGACCTTTGTTCTGTCAATGATCAATATGACAGGCATTGTCAAAATGTGGGATTTGCTTTCGCATACATACTTGTGAGTGTATACATAGGCCCCTATATGCTGAGCCGGCATTAAGCAGGTTCCGTAAGCCAAAAGACGATGTAAATGCATTTTATCGACGATTTTTTTTTAATCATTTCTACAAACAACCAAGTATAAAATATGGTTCAGTGTCGTGTAAATCAATTAGCAGAGGACTTGATGACTGGTCAGACATTCGTACTTTGTAGTTCGTCGTTCGAAGGGCGCTCAGTTTCGAAACCTGCAATCATTCGAAACAGAATACAATTGCCAACTTTGACAGCATGATATCAAATTTGATTCGGTCGGGTCACTTAATGGGTTGTCCATTAAACACTCCTGTCTCCTGGGTAAGACGAACTAAAAATGAGTGATCCAATCTTGCCAGGCTTGTTATAAAAGCTTCAGCCGTCATTGGATTGCCCCACCTGGATGAATTGACCGTGTGGGTATGTGATATATTGTATGGGGTTTTAGATACTGCCTTAACCAGCAACAGGTTGTGAGAGACAGGGGCCGACGTCATGAAAGACATGGGCCCAATTCATACAAGACGGAAGACTGTTTCGCCCCTCACACCCATTCTGAACCATCAGAGTTAATCGGTACGTTGGTGTAACGGAGTCCGGGTCCGCAAGTCGGTAAAGGTCGGGGTAGGTCGGGAATTAGTATAACCGCGTTTTTCTGCCCTTCGTCGCAGAGAAGAGTTCAGATAAATGGCAGCCTCCATGAAAAACATGACTTGGCTTTTTTGATCATTTTTGCCCAATTATCGTTGTTTCTAAGCCGTAACACTTCTAGAACCTGATGGATAAAGGTCGACGAATCGTGAGAGCAAGATAAAAAAGGGTAATTATTGTGTTTGCCTTGTGAAACGAATTTTACGCGCGTTCGAAAAATGTACACAAAATGCATGTGACAATGACATGCACTGCCACTGACTGTGACTGTGATACGGGCTACACTATACATTAGCATTTCTGTGTGTCAGACAGTCTGTTCAGCATGTTCACTTTCAGACCACGGCAAGGCAGGGTGGCGGCCGACTACTACCAAACTCAGATCCTTCATCACATCCTTTGGATTTAACAAATAATTGCTGGACAATTTTTTGGATAGAATCTACTCTGTCAGTGTCAGTGTCAATCTAGTTAGTACTACTTAGAAGATACTACCGCACTGTACCTATATTCTGCATTCAGGGTTTCCTGAAGCATGTGGGGTAGGCCTAGTTCCCATGGATTGTCAAAAGTGTCAAATTCTGCGAATCAGAAATTTGCTTTCGGCGAATAACCTCCTCACGCACTGTCAGTGTAAATTATCTTGATCCCTGTATACCAAGCAGTATGTATAATTATAAAGACCAGGCCCAATCCAAATACATGTACTTAGTATACCAACTATATAATCCATTACCAAGTTTAATCCATACTTGGTATGAGAAGCAATGATGAAAGACAGATGGATGCCTTTTTCTCCGTTTCCCTCATGAAACGTCACTGGTCTCAGGCTGTCTATTGTACATGTATATTGAAAAATGTTAAGTAGAAGTCTGTTTTACTGGTATAATATACAGTGGAACCCCGGTAACACAACCACCCAAGGGACTAAGCCGAAGTGGTCGTGTTACCGGGGTGGTCGCGTTAGTGAATTTAGGAATCATAAGTAGGTTTTCCCGCCAAAACATCGTCCTGCTGTGTGTACATTTACATGCATTAATGACTACGCCACCGGGTGATTCGATAATTTTGTGTGTATATTACGAATAAAAAATCATTTTCTTGAGTGTTTTGCGTTTAATTTGCAACTTATGTAAATGAGTAAATAAACTGACGAGAGCTAATTAGACCAAACATTACATTAAAACTTGAGCATGCTAATTAGAACAAGCATGTTATTCACACCATCGGCAGCTGCCCTTCTTGATGTCAAGCTAATATTCCCGCTAATATTGAGAGAGGTGATGTGAGAAGATATTGAGAATTCTTCCTGATGTCTTCCTGCTTTAACATCAGCCAATTTGAACTGGTACTGATTAAATCATCTTTTTAATAACGTATTTTATCAACATTACGACGTAGTAAGCATTCTTTACTTTGAGTATCGGTACTCTTACTAATCAACATAATTTATTTGTCCTAAAAACTACGTGTGCATGCCTCTTGACATCATTTAATACTAAATGATGAAAAAACAAGCCGTGAGTCGAAAAGAAAGTTTATTCTTCATTTTATTTGCGCTTACATTTGATCAAACCTTGGAGGAATTATACTTGAAGTATAGTTCCTCCAAGATCAAACTCACTTACACATCATTTATTTTCATATGGATTCCCATGGTCATTGTGTTCGAGGTGCTAATTATCAACACGGATTTGCGAGAAGGTGCCAATTGATACCATGCAGTCATGGTTGATTACGGCAATTAGGCCTCATGGTCGCGTTAGCGGGGTTAATTTGCAGTTTGGGACCGACCAAGCTGGTGGTCGCGGTCTGGGTACCGGGGTGGTCGTGTTAGCGAGGGCCAGTTAATGGGAATTAGAGAGAAAACCATTCGGGACCGGAGAATTTTGGTCGTGTTCGCGGGGTGGTCGCGTTACTGAGGTGGTCGCCGACCGGGGTTCCACTGTACATATATTCTGATCTTATTTATTTCAAAATACATTTATTTACAAATTCACAATATTTGACTATTTACATAATATTACCTAACAGTTTTTTACAATGATTCAATATACAGTTTGCTTTATGCACAAAATCAGCAAAACTCTGGTGAACTGAATCCAAATAACCACAGAATATATCCAAAGTGTGAATTTTTCATAACCTTTTTCATCAAGGAAAAACATTCAATTATCTGTCAATGAATTCTTAGGTGACAAATAATGCATAGCACTTGTAATGTCGGAGACAATATATAACTGCAATATTGCCTATTTCTGCATGTCACACTATTTAATTTCTAAGCCGAATGTTAGATGGCTCTGGTATCTGCTAAAAAGTTAATTTTATACACTTGGACGTGCAAGTTAAGGAAACATAACAGAATGATGATTATAGTTCAGTATTTAGCATGCCCATATATCCCAGTCAAAATATGCAAGTTCATAATATGATAAAATCAGTCAACCAAATTAACAACATTAATTTAAGGTTCGAATAATGTGCTAATGAACCCTAGATAATTTAGTAATACTGAAGGGTTAAACTAACATATCTCATCCCAAAAACAATGCAACTACATTAATCAAACTCAGTTACTTCTAACCAGTTGCCATGGATACCATGTCTAACAACTAAAAATATCTATACACATTTCTCAAATTCTGCTTCAAACTTTGGCACATTTTTTGCAACTTAAAGACACTTGGCTGACTAGAAACGCGTGTGTTTAATCTTGTAATGACATAACCAAACATGTAACAAACACTAAGTATTTCGAACCTAACCCCATGTTCTCCACTGCTTTGATGATACTCCGAAATATCTGATAATCATTCTGTGAATTTGTAAAGGGTGTCTATCAGGCAACAGCCAAGTAGGCAAGATTAAGTTACATGCAATCTCTAATAGAGGTCTCTCCTAGCTTTCAGTATCGAAACTGTTCATTCTTGAAACAGGAACATATTTATTTAATTATTGCCAAAGAAAACAAGACCTAGCCCCGTCACATTGCATATTATTATCATCAGTCATGAAACCACCAATATATGGAGTGCGCTTGGAAACGTATGAAGATATGGCAATATTCCCTGATAGACAACTTATTATTCTATTTATTTACACTGGTCAATACGTTTTGAATATGATTCCTACATCTGTAAGATATATACAAGTCTACAAAATGAAGTCCATGTTCAAACTACAAAACGTGAATTTATAAAGCAAACATGTTTTTCCTAAAGACAACCCCCCCTCTCCCATGATATGCATTTGGTCCTGGTGGCATCCTCCACACAGAAGCCTATGCCCCCATCGACCTGGCAGAGAAGTCGAGTATTGACTTTGAAGGTGAAATTCTCTCTCTGTACCTATATGTACCTTGTACTGAATAGGTTTTTCTCACAACACCAAATCGAAAACTACAGTAACACTTAGATTCTTAAAACCATACTTATTTTATACATAGAGCTGCAACTTGAAGGGCAAACTGGTAAATTTTAAAGCCCAGCTTTGAGTTGGCACAATTAAAACAACTAACAACTTTCAATGCTGTAATCTATGTTATTTGTGCAACATTTAGGTAAGGTAAAAGCTAGTGGTGTATATGAATATGAATGGTGAGGAATATGTTCAATGGAGTTCAAGAAGTATTACTGAAATACTCCCGTGTCATTTTAAAAAGGGTTCAATATTTACAAAGTACTGGTACTTTCAGTTCATGACAGGGGTTTTGTTAATTTGAGGGTTCCGTCACTAGAACTAGAATTTTGTCCATTAACCCTTAAGCTATTGTCATGATTGTGTTATTGCATACTCAGTGAAATAACGCTTCTTAAAGGCTGCCTTGAAAGAAGTTTAGCCCGACCAAAGTCGATACCTCAATGTTCAAATTTCGCAAGGTTTTTTTAAGTTTAGCTCTAGCAACACAGATGGCAGCACTGATTGCTTTGTTGCGAAGAGAGTTTAGACTGTTACCATTTCACTTATGATTTGATAAACATTCTGTGCATAGTAACGTAAGTTTGAAGTGGTTAAAAATACATTCATTTTAAAATGTATACGCATACTCTACAAAAACCTGCTACCTGAAACTGATACAATTATTACTTGTGTTTAGACGGGATAAGGTTCACCCATGGAAATTTTGATTTCAATCAGACAGGTGCTCATTAAGATACAAAGCATCTTTGAGAGTGAAATGCATTTTGTATGTTCAATGGCATCGTTGACAGTTAAAGATTGGACAAAGTGTACTGTTTATCCCAATAAAGTACTGTCTGATCTGTTGACTATTTTTGTACCCCTCAACCCAAAAATAAAATAACAGTCTAAATTACTGAAATCTCAGCACCCTAACCCTTGCCAGCAAAATAAAAAATCAACAAATTCCTATTAAAACTTATCACACGACTTGGGATTAGTGACAGTCATCTGCCGGCAATGTTAGAGTGTCAAGTTCGTCAGCAAACCAAAAATTTCATGAATACATATTTTAGAGCGTGAGAACTTATAAAGCCCTGAAAAATTTATGATTTCACAATCCATTATGCACATGGCACATAATATTGGCATGAGACCTTCCATTAAATGTCACTGCTGTAAACCACTAATTTTTTGCCGGCTATTTCTATCTTGATTTGCGAAAATAAAAATTGCAGATTTTATCAATTTTCCCTTTAAAAAATGGAGCGAAACTTTTGTGATTTGCAAAAATAAGGAGGTGCAAACTGGTGATTCAGACTACAGGGTGGCCAGAATTATCTTCCCTTGCACAAGAGAATTCTATTGTGTATCCATTGTGTGAGAAAAAATAATTCTGGGCCACCCTGTGTTGTAATCTAAAGTATTAGAAAGAGCTCCATTATGGATAGGCCTCGTCAAATTGTCCTTCCTCTGTCAGTGTTACTCCATAAACCGTGAGCAAGCTTTCTTCCACTTGCATTGTGTACACCACATGTCCCTGTTCTCCATCCCGTAAACCTTCCGGCACTTCTTAACCTCGCTCCGCGTTTTCTTGTGCATTGGCGAGCATTTCTGCGAAGCGATGATGATATGCGACTTAGGTGACGTGCCAAATTGAAACTGTGGACTGAATTTGTTCATTCTCATTGGTGGAGACACCTGGTGAGAGAAGAAGAAGTGATTTATTATTTGGGAGTGATCATTGATCAAGCAGTCATTCATGACCCAAAAGATTTTTCACATCGCTATATGAGGTCCTCCAAAAGTCCCAACTGAAGTGTGAAACTAATCCCATTGGGGTCAGTTTGATAAAAGTACTAACACACAATTTTTCTTTAGCAGATCAAGAGCAAGTTTAACCTCAGAATAAAAACTACTGCCACATCAAGGAATGAGAACGAGACTTGAATCTTCTTTCTCCTTTTCATACTTACAGATGATGATGTTATGGGAGATGTCGGTCCATACTGCCAGGAGAAGGATCTCTTGAAGTGGGGAGCTGGGATGGAGATGTTGTCTGATGACTCTGGCTTAGAGGTGCTCAAGGGAACGTGACCATGTCGGTGTTCCTGGGTAGCCGGTGGAAAACAAATGTCAATAAATGTAAGAGCAGTCTTCATTTCGTAGCTTGAGTTCTGCTTATTGCCAGCAATCCTATTTTTGGAAGAGGGCCATGGGTTGTAAAACATTGAATCAAGAGTACGTGTAGCTCGGCCACAACTGGCAAAATTCTGGAAATCCTGCTCTCCTCTTTGTAAGAGTAAAGTTATGACAAGGTCTACAGAGTCTAAATTTATAACAGGGTCTACAGGGTGATTCAGACTGAGACAGGACATTGTACTATCATGACTGTATAGTATCTTCACAGATCAGGAAATCTTACGAGCCAAAGGGCATAGTAAACTGTGCAAGGTCCAACTTACCTTCTTCTGGTAGTCATGGTCGCTGACAGGAGGCCTTGCCATTGCTGCTGCAAACATCTCTGCATTGGTATTAGTTGCCTGTGGAGAGCTAGATGTGTTCATGTTGGCTAGGGTGTCTGCAACAGAGTCGACCGAAACTTCGATTTCTGTGTAGTAGAATTCTTCCTCGTGATCGGAAAGGTCTTCTGAATCAGCCATCTTTTTGTGCCTGAAATAAATTTGTTGTGAATTTTTAGCTTTCGGAAATTGTTTTGTAGGATACATGTGTCCTGATGATGATGACCTTTAGAGAGATGGTTTCCACCTTCTTTTGAAAATTCACTGATGACCTCTTCTGCTTGTAGCCTCAGTCCGAGTACTTTTCTAAAATCGGTTGTCTGACTTTCAGCCCCTCATTGAAAATCACAAAAGGGAAATTGAGGGATTCTTACCCAAGGTGTGCACCTCTAATGTGGCGTTCGATGCTCGACTCTGTTGAATGGACTTTCTTGCAACCTGGCCATGTGCACTGGAAAAGTGTTTTCGTTGAGTTCTGGAAAGATAGGAGGATGATCTACGTGTAGATGAGAATTTGTTTGGAATTTTAGGCATCACTGGCCACTGGTTTGGACAAGATCATATATTTGTGGGCTGGGATTGACCAAGCTGTGGTATAATTATAAGGGATAGTGCCTTCTTACATTCTCGGAGCCTTTTGTGTCAAGCTTGTCTCAGATGATGTACCCTCAACTGCTGAAATATGCTAAAATAATGCAAAATTGAAGGTATCACATTCGGAGGTATTTTCTTCATGTTGTTCAAGGTGAATCTGACAGGCAACTGCTTGGACTGCATGCTGGTGAATTGGATAAACCATCCATGCTACTACATGGTGTCTGGTGATTACCAGACCTCATAACCAAGAGGGATGCACGCTTTAGTGTCTGTACAGCTATCTGACTGGGCCTAGGCCTTGGGTCTGCTCATGTGTCTTCACCTGAGCTCAGTTGAACTTTAAAGTCAACTATAAATAGAGCAATAAGCTTGCAAGTGCCCCCCAAAAGAGCACGCAAAACACATTCTTCAGGTGACCTCATATCTTGTCACACACAATACAGTACAAATGCCGGCCTTTCTGCTTTGGGTGGATGGCAGGGCTTGTGTCAATGCAAGGTGTCAATGGGTCACTTGGCCATGCTTTGGCTGGAAGGACTGTGTTCCTTGGAAATTTTGACTGCATTATGATTTTCCTACATCTAAGTTGGGTCAATCAGTTGTTCACTTTGTTCTCGATTTGAACTTCCACACAAAATGATTCCCTAACCTGAATTCAACCTCATTTAAATCAAGTTCGGTCGCACTAACCCTTCTCGAAGCCACTAAAAAGTTAGTTTCTACTGATTCAAAGCCGCTGGTCTTATTTTCTTCACAGGCTTAGGCCTAGGGGGCCTGATAATCTGCAACAATGAACCTTATCATGACTTTTTTGAGTATTTGGCAATGATACAGCCAAAAAATACTAACAAACCATGCTACCAGCTGACTGAACATGAACATAGGTTGACCTAAATACCAGCAACTTGCCGGCCGGCCTGCATAACCTGTTAAGGCCATGGAAAGTTCATGGGTGTTTACAAATTACATACTGTATACATACTGCATAAACAAATAGCTATTACATGGATTAATCGATACCTTGGGTAAATGTTATGTAAATTTATGTTATAAAATTGCATTGGTAAGCATTTTTGCCATTGGCATTGGCTTTACATATGCCGGTTAATGTAGGGGCATAGGGCCAACATGCGGTCTACCTTACCGCATGTTTCATGGCAAAAATTTACATATGTGGTGTAATCACACACCATGCCAACATGTTGGGCTGGAATTTAGATGACCCAACTCCAGAAAGCCTTGGCTGACTGCAATGCCAATGTTTCATTAATTTCTGAACCTGAAAATATCAGATATGATGTTTCTAAATGTTCATATGACATTATAATATGAGAGTGTTCCACACCAATTGTTCAGGTCAATTGGTTAAGCACCAGGTTTAGAATCTGGCAGACACCAAATAAAAAAATCCTGCTGTAAAGAGTAACACAGGCAGCACTTTTTGGATGGCCCGAGGTTATGAAAAGTTTGGTGATTTTTAAACCCATCATTGCCAAAAATTAGTTTAATTTGGATGCCATGCGCTGACATTAAATTGAGGTCATGTAACGAGGCCAGGGTTGGCTCTAATTCTGTGATTGAACCATCATCATGGGTCCATTGGCAGAACTCCAAAGAGGATTAGAACGAACTGATCAGCTGTGTCTCAACCCGCCTACGTCAAGTTTTTGTTTCATGAATTTCATTCAGTTCTCTTGGTCGCTTCAATAATTCCGGGGAGACAGCTGCTAGGCCTGTTGCATGCCATGCCGCTCAATGATATCACCCCACCTCAGCAGTGATGTATTCCGATGTTATCAATTTGGGGGTGGGGGGACTGTATTAGAAAGAAAACATCTTTTTTGAGACCGTGACACTCTCAATTAGCTACCTTCATGATAAATCTCATCTGAGACTTTTTAAACTAAGGCCTAAGGGAGGTGTGGGCTACCTTTGAGGTTTCTGATATTGAGACTTCACAGTTCTCTATTGGGTGTGACTGATTTGTGCAACAGCCATTGACATGGCTGTGTATGTGTACATGCTTGGACCAGAATGATATTTTTCAATGCTTAAAATCAATACTGAATGATCACTGGCAATCGTAAACCTAATGCCGTTTTGAAGCATAAATAATCATGAAATGAAAATGACTGATCAGTATATTTTGTATTCTAACCAGGATGCTAGTATATTGCTAGGGGCTAATTAAAATTTTTTGATAACTACATGTGCTTCAAATGAGAGAAAATGCACAGGATGATCATAATCTTTTAATCACCAAACTTCAGTGAGGATAAATGTCCATGTAAATTGGTGAGATATAGTTTCGTTTTTCACTCTCTTGGTCATCGCAATATATGGACTTGTGAAAAAACTAAAAACCTATAATATAATGCCCAAGCGCCATGTCTTACTTATATTTTTTCAAAGTTATTACAGTTATGTTTTCCAATCAGGTCATTCGGCAAGTAGTCCATGCTTTTTTGATCGATACCATTTGTTTAGACACAGCTAGACCTATAATAAATCATCACAGTTGACACTCACAACAAGAGAAAAAATAGTTAAATGGAAACTTATCTTTGACTTACTTCTTTAGTGTTATTGTTTTGACTGTGAAAAGGCTGGTCACATTTTAGACTGTTGGTTGGCGAAATCTCACATTTGGGCCTACTTGAAGCGGTCATGGTCACAAAAGACAATTGTCATGTGACTGCATTTCGAAATTCAGCTGCTTTAGTGTTATTGTTTTGACTGTGAAAAGGCTGGTCACATTTTAGAGTGTTGGTTGGCGAAATCTCACATTTAGGCCTACCTGAAGCGGTCATGGTCACAAAAGACAATTGTCATGTGACTGCATTTCGAAATTCAGCTGCTTGACCTGACTGACAGCTCTCTAGATAAACAATGGACCCATGGTCATCTGATTGAATGCGACTACATGTATCATTGTCAGTTGACAATGGTGATGATAGTTTTTTTTAGCACAATAGCACTTAATGTAAGTTGATTAGTAGGATATATAACAAGTGCATTCGTCACATTTGAATAAATCAAAGTAATTACGATTGCAAAATCAACCAACAGGGATGGATTGAAATCCAACCAAACAAAATTTCAGCAATTCCACTGGAAATCCCCTCGTTCAATTCATTTTCCCTGAGTGTGGGACCGATATGACACTGTAAACATTGCCAAGATAATACAAAATGAAAGTTAGGTGCACTGACTATGTTTGCCTTTTAGAAAACCGCACACTCCCACCCCACTTTCTGTCTCGGAGAAATCAACCTTAGTTTGTCTTTGATTTTAAGTTCTAACGGCAGGTTGTATGATACAGAGGCCCTTTTGAACACCACCTTAAGAGTGTAACGCCTCATAATGGAGAACTAGCCTACTCATAGTCATACATTTGACTGACCCTTCATCATTGGTGACTTCCCCTTGAACGTACATGTACTTGACATCCTCAACCAGTTGAACCACATGGCACAAACTGGGAGCATGAAAAAGACACTCAAAACAAATCTAGAGTGTTTCTACCACTGTCGAGTATAACTGTACTTATTAAGACCTCCAATTGTGTCACTAGGAGTCGGACACATCCAGGTTCTGAATGTTTATGATAAACATGCACCCAGGTAATTCGTTTCCAATGCGCTATGAATAGGCTGTTGCCATGAGCTACCTTCCACAGGGAGGCTGATGTTATTGACATTGAAATCAATGCCTACATTCCCCCTTGGTATATTGTGAACTGTGCTTGATTATGTCATAATCAGATTAGGTCAAGGAGCTGAGCAGGTGTGAAGAAGTTATTTGGGCAAAGTATCACTGTAATGTTAACCTCGATGTAAAACCTTGTCCACAGACTGGGATACTACAATGAATACACGGGGCTTCGAGGTTATAATAGCAGCGCGTACACCACGAAATATTGGTGGACCAATTGCATGTACACCACCACATTGCCGCGACAAATTGGTTTGGCAATCCATTGCCGATACAAATTGCCGGGCGAATTTGGACCATCAAGCTAAAGCTCGGCTTTGTCGTGGTGTACGCGCTAATGGATCGGCAATTAGCTAGTTAGATGGTTCGGCGACAGGCGGCGCTTTCGAAATGGTGCTTTCTGCTTATTGTTTGCGCGCCATCTGTTGCCGGATTTTATAACTAGCTGCAGCGCTGGTGTACGCGCTTGGTGGATTTTCGATGGTGCGGCATTGGTTCGCGAACCAAGATCGGTGGTCCATTTTCAGGTGGTGTACGTGCGGCTATTGTCCATCTTGAACAATCTTAGAAGTCAGACCTGTTAAAACCTGTTAAGGTATGGGGATGGCAGTATCATTGATGATGAATAAACAGGGCTAAGCTTGGTACTTAGTTCATGAATTCATTCTCTACCACATTTTGTAACACAATACATCAAGTATTACAGTCCGTGATGAGAATGTGAATCATGGTTCATACAATATGTTCAGTACTAGAACAGGGATAATTACATTTGTGTGACACATAGCAATCATACAATTACTGTAACAGACCTCGGAATACTAAAAAATGATAGACTAGAACAAGGCAGTGAAACTGGGCCAAGCTCTTCGTGGCCTGCTTGTTTGCTGCACTGGCCTTTGATGGCTAGGAAAACTTCATCCTCTAATTAATACCCCTAACAACACTCTTGTAATTGTTTTATTTTGCTGACTACAAGGACGTCAATGTCTAAATTCTTTGCTACAGTTATCATCCGAAGAACTTATAGATAGAGTCTGGCTCTGAAAAGGATCTCACCTGGAATGTATCTTAAAGGTTCCTTTAAATTTACAGGACTACTTCACATACCAACAGTTCCCCTCTCGGAGAAGCTGAAGGAATGTACACTACCCCGTCACTATGCCAATGAATAGATAACCTCTGGCTGTATTTGTAGACGTTGTCCTCATGAACAGTCAGGTAAGGTGGAAGGAGGTTCACCACTGTAGGCCATTAAGTCAAGACCCAAGAAACTATCAAAGGGTGCCTACCTTTCTCTTCTTAGGGCCTAGATCCTCTGCAAAGTATGGCATGGTGTCATCCAACTCGATACCCTCGTCAATATTCGATGAATGGAACAAGGCACCCATTGTTGGGGCACTCTCTGACAAACCATGTAGCCGAGGTGGTGAGGGTGTACGGGACTCTCCTGAAGGATTGCTTGCCACTCCACTACTTGCTAAACTTGCGGAAAGGTCGTGGAGATGACTTTCGGGAAATGATGGCGGACAAATGGGATTCTCTGGAAGTACAAAAATGGCAGTTGTACGTTGGAGTATGTACCAGTAGCCTTGTTCTAAAAATCTTAAGCATTCTCTGGCTATGCGTGGAGTATTCCATTGACTGGGTTACTTCTGATGGACTTAAAGGATATTCAAGGGAGGGTACTTATGTCATCTCTACCTAAGAAGTAACAGGTGACAACTTGTTTTGCACTAGGAGGTCATTCTGCGGGATTTGCAGATGAGCGTGTAGCTTAAATTTTTGAAGACGGAGGTGACATTAACGTACATTTACCACTATTTCAAGGACTTCATTTGATGACCAATCATTTCATTGAGTTGTCAGAGCTCTGCATACTTTGTCAACACACCTTTTTCAAATGAAAAATGAGCAGGGAACCCGGGCGAGGCAGGACTCGCTGATAAGCATGTGAGCACCATAGCTGCCATCTGTTCGTCCATTACTTCCATTTCGTCTTCATCCTCCATTTCGACATCGCTTATGTCTGGCGAGTGGGCACGCCGCCGACTGCTGTAAGAGAGCACGTTATCGAAAAATGTACGCATTCAAATAACTCTCTGAATGATTTGGTTCAATGGGCATTCCTGAAAAGGGGCATCGCTTGCTCATCATGTACTGGGATGACAGTAGTGAAAATATGCCATCCAAAGACATAGTATGTAGGTGATCCTGGCCTACCAAGAGCTGAAAGTGAAAGTTATTTTTAAAGCGCAAAGAAATAGTCAGTCAAAGCCAAGTAGCATACCTTAGGAGGTCATGCTTCTGAGCTGTTCCATCAAGGTCAGAGCATGCTCAGTCAGAAGGGGGCTAGATGTCATTTTTTGGGCAATCAGTGGTTTTATTTCCAATTGCATTTGAATGCATTGGGAATTTCATATTTTAATTTTCCAAGTCGAGTCAGATTGTTCAATTGGTTCAAAACTTTCAATTAC
This sequence comes from Lineus longissimus, assembly GCF_910592395.1. Classification (NCBI taxonomy): domain Eukaryota; kingdom Metazoa; phylum Nemertea; class Pilidiophora; order Heteronemertea; family Lineidae; genus Lineus; species Lineus longissimus. Next base: position 2,073,978 of record NC_088326.1, read on the forward strand.
ACAAACAGGTAATTGCACAATAATCTGACATAGGCTACTTTCTTAAACCGACCTGTGGAACTTGCACAACCATGTGACAATGACATAGGCCTACTCCATGGAGGTATTATTAAGACTCTTAATAATACCTCCATGGCTGCTCCTTTTTAAATCAGTCAATTAGACATCAATCATGGCAACCCACTCCCCACCCCCGTCCCCAAGTCTAAAAGTTAATCCGCTGTGGTCTAAATTGATCAACTGACGTCAAGTGTGAAATCTTTAAATACAATCCCCGTATCCAACAACGCTCATGTACCATCCTTGTGTACCATCACAAACGCAATAAACATTGGAGCTATTTATAGACATAAAGCGTCAATAAACCTTATTGGCACGTGATCACAACATTGTGACGTCAGAACAAGGTGGCTCATTACCTATGTTGGCCTCCATACTACTTACTTCGCAGCATTCAGGTCATTGGAATCCTTCACAAAAACTTCAATTTACAAACATAGGGAGCGTCCCTAGATATAAAATATTTACTTGTTATTATAGTCTTGATTATGTTCAACCAATATTTGAAACCAAATCAAATATTTGATGAATATAATTTGGAGAAAATTGGACAATATTGAAAGAAAATAACCCAACCCCTACCTTTTTGCCAGATTTGCTGGAACGTCAATGACGTGAGATACCGCCCGTTTCTTGGGTTCTGGATGCATTTCCACCAGCTTTGAATAGTCTGTATCCTGGTCCTGGAGTCTTGCAGACTTTCTGCTCTCCATAAGACGGACGTCGTCTACTTTCCTGGTCAGTTCAACGACTTCTCCGTCGGGTAATTTTGACGTGATGAAAACCTCATCGAGGTCAACGTCATGATCTGAAACTTGTCCCGTTATTTCGCGTCCGTTGTGCGTTATGTAAACTTTCTGTCCTTGTTTGAGAGTCAGGGAGTTCACAGTTTGAAACCCTGGAGCAATCAGGCTCACCTCTCCCACCTCCTTTGCAAAACCGTCATCGAACATGACGTTGTAAATCGTATCCCCGTTCTGCGCATTTCTGGTTGCCTGAATTACGCCCGGATAAAATCGGCCATCTTTCCACTGAGCGCTCACTCTGGTCCCAATTATCGACCGTTTCGCTAACCTCCTTGAGCCAAACATCTCCTCTACTCTACCCCTGGAACCTCCTTCCAAGTACCCCTCCAGATTTCCGTTCAGTTTGTGTCAAATCTATCGCAAAATATCCACGTCAAAATCAGCTGTTTCGCCGGTAACCCGCAAGCCGGTTTGTTTTGATTCTGCAAGGAGGCGGAGCTCAAAACGTGCTCTTTAAACCATGTGACTTTGTTTTGGTTGCATGATTGGTCAATGTCTTCACACCTCAGTCACTGATTGGCTGAAGCCAATGTTTACATCGTGGCTTGTCAATCAAACAATGTGTGCCTGCCAACATCTGCCGGAGTTATGAGAAAACTTACGAGTAGAACCTGGATTTTTCTACACTAGATTGGTCTTTGTAACATAGATGAACCGTAAAACAATTCAAAACGAAATTAGTCGAAGTTTTCTTGCCGATTTTCTGTGCCAAAGTTTTCACCTCCCTGTGGTTGGATACGTCAGTCTTTTACTTTGCCACGCCCCCAGATCCGGTTGTGAGTGTTTACGTTGTGGCCGGTAATTGCTGTAACCCCCACTTCCAAGTTTACAAAATTCAATTTCTTCATGGAATGTTGAACGATTTCTTGAAATGAGCTAAACCATCGTGACCTATAGTTTATTCGCAATTGAAGAAGAGTGGAGGTTATCTTTGATTGACGTTACAAATTGTAGCCGGTCGGTGGCATTGCCTCGCCGATATTTAGGGGGTGGCATAAGAAATGGAAGAGCGCGCACTGGGTCAAGGCTGTTCCCAGGTCATTCTATCCCAGAAGTCAGTATCCAACATGTCAGCGCCCATGCAAGAAAAATTTCCGCTGTTCTCGATCTATTTTCTTCTATTTTTCTACTTTTTTACATGTCTATGCACAGAAACAGATGTTCACGAAGGTGAAATAAAACACTAGCGCATCTCCTCTCGATCGTTTTAGAAAAATAAGCCTGTTTTGGTATTGGAATGAGTTTTGAAATTTTGACCCCTATGCAGTGCACACTGCAAATGTACAGCCAGGCCGAGTGTACATTACCATGGCTTCAGAAAAATGGCCAAATAATGGACTTTTAGTCCAGATACGCTGTGGTTGTGGATTGTGTATGACGTAACGTTTTCATGTTGTTTGGAGTTCACTTCCTGATGAGACAGCAATCAACAATGATAAAATTGACAGGCCTAAAACTCAGAATATTTTCATCCTTTCAGAATTCCTGCTTTGTAGAACCTGTGGTCATGAAGTAGCTGATGGAGCACATTTAACATCAGTTCCAAGCCTCTTAGCTATTCATCAGAGAAACGACACAATACTCGGACAACCTCATGTCTTAATACAACTCTTCAAAAATCCCCAAGGTACGGTCATATTAATTTATATTCTCCCTTTAAAATGAATACTCGTCAGAATTGGGCCAATTGAGTAGCATGCTTAGAAATTGACAATTATTAAAGTGACATGAATAACATGAATGAAACTACATTTTATTCCTTTTCTAGGTACAACATTTGAGGTAGTGACTGTGAGTGACGGTGATGTTATCAAACATGACCAGGTGGGTAGGATAGGACTACGTGTAAAGGAATTATAGGAATGGCAATTAATGCAATTGCATGCCGCGAAGTTACTATTTATAGCTCACAAGGTCATTTGCATAAGATATTGATGACGTTTTAGTCACGTGACAGTCGGACATCGACACTTATTTCTACGCATTTGACCTTATTTCAAAGTCAATTATCTTGACCCTGCATTGTTTTTAGCATGAATGATACCATAGAGTCAGAGAGAGAAATATTCAGAACAATTATGTAGTATTTCCAACACTCGGACATGTGCCAGATTGAATCTAACTGCCCTAGTTAGAAAGCCTGAATCCATTACGAAACCGCATGTTTGTCCGACATTGCCTGTAATTCAGCGATGGGGAAATAGAGGGCAGCAGCTGCAGTGACGTCATCTTCGCGGAATGCTATTGGCAGACTGATGAAGTTCTACGTACAAGGTCTCAGAAATCAATCCTGAACGATTTCTTCCATTGGCCTGCCATATAAGCTTGAACTCCAGAGCGATTCATCTAATTTTATTCCTTTGTTGACTCGGTATACACGTGATTCATTGTCATTTTTTCCTTGCAGTCTTTTGAGGAGTATACCTGGTTTCCTGGATTCTCCTGGCAGATATTGATTTGTCCAAGGTGTGCTGCACATCTTGGATGGTAAGTTTACCAATTTAGAATTCAGGGGAAGCACAGCAAGTGTAAACAAACATGCTAAATATAGGCCAAGGAGAGCCCAAATTACATCCTTTGTTCCTAAATCCTAACTTCTCAATCGGCTGGCCTTTTTCTGAGGCCTGTGCAAGCTTACGTTATTTCATTGGAAATGTTTCTGAATTGTCTTTCTCTGTTTCTGCAGGTATTTCAGTCCGTTGTCTGAAGATTCCGAACAGAAAAGTTTCCTTGGCCTAATCCTCCAAAAATTAATTCATAAATCATGTAAGTACACTGCTTCTTTTTGTTCCGATTTTTACCAATCAGTGGCAGCACTATCAACATACACGTATCATTGATTCAGGACAGTTTGCCAGGAGGCCTATGCTGCGGGTTCATTGTATTTTCTCATGCCTCCGCTACATGTGTATCTAGCCGAAGTGCTCTTGTCTACACCAGCAGATGCCAGTTGTTGATAGCAATGATCATGCCCGTCTGAAGTAAAGCATAAGGTTGAAGTCCCCTTCAGTAGCAACAATAAACACCTTATTCTAATGTGAGACTTGGTGTATTTCCGTATTTCATGAACTCCTTTGCTCAATACTGATATCCTGATGTATATTTTCAAGTTTGATTTCAGTTGCCGATTCCATCCTCATTACGCCAAAATCTTTCAAGAGCTGATGGCCGTTCTCCGGTGTCATCTCCTGGTTGAGAAGTTTTACTAGTCTGGTGCTTGTGAATATTGTGGCTCAAGATATGTTTTGGAGCAGTTTGCAAATTGACCGGTTGGCAATAAAGTTCACGGCGGGTCCAAGTTATCTGTTTAAAGCAGTGTTTAAGAGCCTGTTGTTTCATTAGGTCCCAACTGAGCTGGACCTCTCCCTGTACATGTAGATTTTAAAATATCTCATTCTCTGCCGATTGGAAATGACTTGTCATTCCAATTTCCTGTCAGTTCTCAACAGCTGCCGAGACATTTTGAGCCTTTGTGTACTTGTAAGTGGAGTGGAGCTTATAGATTAGAATAAAAACATTTGTTAGAACACTTCTTGAAAAATATGTTTTTGTGCAGGTTTTGATTTTCACTCTTGGTGCTCATGACATCATGGTATGGCGTTTTGTTTTTTGAAATTCGTAGAGTAAAGATGGTCTGGAATTTGACTAAAGGATGTTATATTAATTGTTGTAAGATGTCTAAATTCAGAGGACAGTTTACAGTTAAGTTGCAATCTTTATGATGACCAAAGTGACCTTGTAAGATATTTGCTCTGTTTTGTTATAGTTCACATGTGTAAGAAGCAAATAATGTGGATGCATTGGTGCTTTGTGTTAGGTGTGCTTCCGAGCTAGGCCTTGTTTCTTGAGCAGTATTGTCAATGATTATGGTACTATGCATGTTGTCTGAAAACTATGGTGACTGTTAAATTGGTCATGAGTGAGTCATATCAACTTGGGTTTGTAGCTCTGGAGTTGAAGTGCTCTCATGAGGGTGGCTCGAAAAATAGAAAGGCACTTTTTCAACACCCATTGTTTGTTTTCTTTGGGTCACCCTGTATATTCCATTAAAATAGATCACAAATTGTGATGACGTATGATTGAGTTAACAGTCTATCAGCACGTATTCAGACTTAAATGATAATGGCTTCTGTGATGTTTCTGAAGTGGTATTTCAAAACTAAAATGTGATTCTTTGTTGTCTAAAGTTTTGAAGTGTGGAGTATGAATCTTTTGTCAGATCTGTGGCAATAGTAACTCTGTTTTCTGTGTAAAATGCATTTGTTTTTACAGAACTGAAGGTTGCCAGACGAAGTGCAACTCCTCTATGCATGAATATAATTTCAAGAACGGTCCCCTGATTGGGTTTAGATGCATAAAACCTGAGCTTGGTGCCTCACATGTGGTGTGCTGGGACCAAAACAATGATTATGCCTTTCATTGTGATTACAGTTTGGTGCAATAAAAATAGAATCATGAAGTACTGTAGTGGCCTCAACATCTTCCAAAGTCTCCCAGGGTATTTTCTGAATGAAAACCAGACTTTATTGGCCTTATAACATTTGTATGCTTCAAAAACTGAATGACCATTGTTAAATTCCACATAGAATAGGTTATGAAGTAAGGTGTATGGTGGTTGGTAAATACACATTCTGGCACAGGACAATTAGTCATGGCTGGGGTGCAATATTGAATGTCTCGCAAAAGCAAGATTATTTTCACAACTGTTTATGTAATTGTGTGATGTGGTCATTATGGCCCTTTTGTAGGGGTGTTTGATCAAATCTGTCCAAGAAAGGCACCTGCCCTTAGGAGTTTTATGTATGTATGTATGTACTATTGTTTGTATTGTTGCTGCACCTTGTACCCCTTTGCAAATGCATAGACCCAGGCCTTGACCAGTCCATTTGTAATATCCTGTCAGCCACATTGTGTACAGAGGTCACCAGTGTAGTGTGCCTGGGTCTTTATATTTGATGATTTCTATCATGGTTGTACAACGTACATTGTTATATGGTGGAAGTTGTTGATGTTTTTGAATAAAAGTATTGTTACACATAAAAGATCTCCACTTTTTTCAAACATTGCTACCTGGTATAACTGCTGTAGACTCGTCAGAATCCTTTGTCCAAGCAATTTTATTCTGTGGTGGCAATGCTCTTCTTCAGTTTCTACCCTTGAGTTTTTCTCTGCCAGAACAGGGACTGGCTCGTGTCTACTGTTGCTCCTAATGAGGATGAGCAATTTGATGAACTAGTGTGTGGTTCTATTTCTAGAAGTCCTGAGACCCGTGTAAAATAAACATGCTGCAAAATGTTTTCTGGACTACAGTACTAGAGGGACTTTCTATAAATTGCTATTAACAGCAAAATTCCTGAGTTCTCATTCTGGCAGACCAGTTTTCGCCTTCTTGTCCCTGATAGCCTCTGCGTACCACTCCAGGTATTTGATCACACTTTCTACTTTCTTCTTAACCTTTTCGATCGGAGTCCCATCTGCTGACAATGCCGTCGTAACAGATGGAATGATGCACTGAGCCTGGCTGCTGATGGTGCCGATTTCAGACAAGACGGAGCGCAGAGCTGTGGCTGCTCGAATACCACCGAATGGCCCTGAAAATGAAATAGAATTTTCAAATTAGGACGATAGTTTGAAAATTAAGTAAACATGGTAAAGAATAAGTTTATGGAATAGTGGACAGATCACACTCTACACTCGCAAATGCCTTAGTAAAATCCCATCTCCGCGTCGCCCCACTAAAAGGGGTCAGGATTGAAGCTTCTCACTGCTAGACTCGCAGGGAAGTCCATTGCATCATCCTGTAATCGGATCTCCTTTAATATGGGCGACAGGATGGGAGGGTGAGGCCGGTCCAATGTGTCCAGCGTGTACTCATTGCAGGCATTGTGAGGGGCTAAAGATTGTCCATGGATCAGATGTGCTTTCCCCCTTGGGAATTAGTTTAGAAATGTATGATATCGAATATGCCACTACACCCAGAGGCTTGAAGGCAAGATGCATCCTATTCCAAGCCTAAAAGTTATACTAGAAAGAGAACTAGTATTAGTTCTAATACATCACTGACTTACCAACAGAATATGCGATGATACTGGACGGCTTAAAGGCAAAGGACTTCAGTGGAAAATGGTCAATCAGATTAAAGAGGCCTGGCGGACAGGTGGCGTTGTACTCTGCAGTTATAAACACAAATGCATCGGCCTCTTTGACCTTTTCATTCAATCTACGGAGTTCTGCCGGAGCTTCAGATAATGAATCCTCTTTATAGAAGTGTAATGGCTTTTTCAGCAAGGGGAACCCCATGCCTTCTAGCTCCCTGGCATCTGTAAAAAAGATAAAGACTATTAATGGTCACTGCTGAGGACGCTGCATCCGAGATACAGGACTTTGATACTCCTACCTCGTAACTGGTGCCAGGATGAGGACACTGTAGCCTTATCTTAAACCATCACAGAGGGCACCATGACTGTATGTGACAAACATGACAAATGTGTGAACTGATGAAAAATTACATGGTTAAGTAGGCCTAACATACCAGCAAAGACTACACCCCGGACGCAGCGGCCCGGCCTCGTCCCTCACCGTACACAATGAGATCCAATTAGGATAACGCAATGGACTGCCCAGGGTGTTTAGCAAAGACAAGCAATTTCTGGAAAGATGTGCGTTGCCGTCTCACAAATTGGTGATCTCAAAGTTCACATAATCGACACACGCAAATGTATTTACTATGGGCTTTTTGGTGCTGCGAACGGCACGACCTAAAATGATCTGGCGAAAAATCGTGTTGCCACACCTACCTAGAACAGTTACTTCGTAGTTCAACAGCTCGTTAAGGACCATCTTCAACACTCTCTCCCCATTTCTTCCCTCTCTCAAACTCCCCATAAACACGGCGACCTTCAAAGCAGACATCATAGATATCGGTATACCTGATACAACACGTATAGAGCGCTTTACCGTATGCTATATACGATACTATAGAGTTGATTTGAAAAGCAGAAGTCAATGGAGTCACAAGGCGTGGCAGCATGGCGCATGGCACGTGGCGACAGTGAAAGTGGCGGGTAGTTGTCAAGTTAAATCGCTGTGATCGGCGATTATAATAAATCGATTGTCAGCGTGATGAGCGTTGTTATGAATAGCCTATGTGGAGGCGAATAATTTGAACGACAAACGACTTTTTGAGTAAAATAATGCATTTTTATTCAACCAGCTGACCGGAGTGTTACGATGTACAGTTTACCACGTCAGAATACGTATAATATTGACGCAACTCAAAATGATTTACCCATAAACAAATAAGAAGAACCCCACCAATGGGAAATTATGTCATACGGCTCCTAACAGACTTTACAGCATGATGTTCTTTTCCGTTTGTTTTCTGTCAACGTTCATCATGTTTAACGTCTAATTTCTTCCCCCGCCCCAGCCCCGATCAGCCCCCACGATCCTGCGTGGCAGTGGGGCAGCCGCTCGATCGCGTGTGAAGACCAGGGGTGGGAACTCGGTCGCCAAAAGACACCAGTATCATGATCAGTGTCCGTCAATTCTGTGGAAGTCCACTTCTAGCTTTCTTCATCTTAAAAGCATCCGCGTACCACTCGAGACTATCCAGACATTTCTTAAGATTCTTCGCGACCCTCTCGGTGGGTTCCCCGGCCTCTGACAGGGCATCTTGGACTGTTGGAATCACGACCTGCGACTGGACACTCACGGTGCCGATTTCCGATAAGACGGGACGCAGCGCCGCGGCGGCACGTATTCCTCCGAATGGCCCTGAAATAAATTGTTGAAACGTATTACTGTGTTACACGGATCCCCCATTATATGATGGTCGATGGGAGATTCTGTTACGGGAATTCCGTGTGACATTATAGAAGCTTTGATGAGTCCATGGTATACGACCATGTTTCCCATTATGGATTCTATAATGGAGAATTTATGACGAACTATCATAGATACTATGATGATTTACGTGTATCTCCTTCACAGATTCTTAGACGGAAACTGTTGCCTGTTTATGAAAATGAATATATTCACAATGGTCCCTCATCAAGTTAACGAGCTTGAAAGAAGTTGCTTCTCCTACCTATGGCACGCCAAAGCGGAATTATTTCAACCCTGTACAAAATGTTGGCTTGTTTTCTGAAAATGTTGGATCTTTTTTTTAAATAATGCTTATATTTTGTACAGGGTTGAAATAATTCCGCTAATGTTGGCTTGTTTTCTGAAAATGTTGGATCGTTTTTAAAATGTTGCTAATATTTTGTACAGGGTTGAAATAATTCCGCTTTGGCGTGCCATACCTACCCATAGAATATGCGATGATGCTGGACGGTTTATAGGCGAACGACGCCGGCGGAAAATGGTCAATCAGGTTCAACAGGCCTGGCGGACAGGTGGCGTTGTACTCGGCAGTGACGAAAACTAGGGCGTCCGCTTCTTGGATCTTGCTGTTGAGGCTTTGGAGAATTTCTGGCGCCTGGGTGGGATCCGGGTAGAAATGCAGTGGCTGTTTTAGCAGTGATACGTCTTGTCCTTCTAGCTCTTTTTGGTCTGAAACAAAAGTCAAAAGGAAGAACCTTCATTATAATCGTTGGGAGAAAGCTTAGTACAGGCCTACTAATATTATCCCTTATAATTCGTATTTGCTCCAGGCCGTTATGGCGTAACAGGCTTTCAAATGCACAGTTTAAAAGTCGATGCGTTACGTGATTGAGTTCACAGCAAGCCTAACAAACTTCGGGTTCGGACAGCAATCTGTGTGTTTGTGGTCAAAACATATTCAGCGAAGGTATAACAATAAGCGAAATAAAAGGAGCCCCACTGAGCACGGCAACGCGGCAGTTTTTGCCTAGATAAATTCTGCTTAGTCACGCCCTGTTCGGAGCACCTCATCTCATCTCCAACCCGGTGTGACAGCGGATATAGTCCCCCTGGAGTCATAGTCCGGTAGCATTGTATTTGATCAATTAAGCAGCATGGTCTATTGCACCGCTAACCCTAACCAAAACATTTAGCAATGCGGGCTATTGTTACACGGACTATCAGCCCTAGGACTACTATCCCTTGCACACCGGATACATGCATTCAATGTAGGACTGTAATATCGGTTAGGAGCCGTCGTGATCTTGTTGCAGATCTGCGTTTCAATAACATCAGGGTCATATTCGGCGCAGACTAGCTCATCGATGAGGACACTCACGCCTCAGATTTATCGACATATAATCGGGCCTCCCCCGGAGAAATTGAATATATACTTACCAAGAACGGTGACAGTATGCTTCCTCGTCGTCAACGCATTGGATACCATCTGGACCACCCTGTCACCCATCCGGCCATTGCGACAACTCCCTTGAAATATCACAACCCGGAACGCCATATCTGAAGAATCGTATGGTACACTCGTGACCGCTCGTGTTCCTTTATTGAGCTCGTGGATCCACTGCCTGTACATCAAGACAAAAAATGTTTACCTTTCAAGATCAATATTTTTAGGTTGTGCTATATGAGGGATAAGGGGAGGGGTGTTTGTTAAGGGTTGACTGTAAGGTGAGAGAGAACAGCCGATCCGGATTTTAAATGGGCATGCACTTCAATAAATCTAAACCCTTTGGGTTTTTAGGATCTAGGCCCGGAGAATAGGGGGCTAACCGGGCTGGTGAGTTCTTATATAGGGGTTTTGTATACACGATTGCATTGCATCGATATATGCCGCAAAGTCGGCCAGGACCCGGTGTAACATCTGTGGTTGTTTCCCATGTGTCAGTGTTTCGAAGTTTCCAAACAATAGGCAGCTAGAGAGACCACGACTTTTCAATAGGGGGGGGGGGGGGGGGGGGGGGGGGTACACAGAAAAACTTGTCAATCTATTTTTGAGCGTTCCCAAACAATGAGGGGAAACACTCAAAAACAGAAACACTCAAAAACATTACACCGGCACGACATTGGTGACTGCAGCATTTTTCGCCTGTCGCTAGTGCTGGAATAACATAAACCTCATAGCTCAATCGGCACCACATTTTAATTTTTACTGACTCCTAGGTCAAAGTCCTGAGATCAAAGTCCGAGAAATCGGACTTTGCTCGCCCAGATGATAATTTCCACTTACCCCACAATTCACAAATATCGAAGTTATGTACGATAGCGGCGAACAATAATTTGACGAAAACAAGAGGTCGGAAATCTGTTGGCCTCGGCCTAATTGATATACTTAGTAGAATTTCTCGATATTTATCTGACGATTAGTAGGAGTATTTTTGATGTAATTTGATGGGAACAATTATACAAAGCTGTGATATTATTTAAGGCAAGAGTTACAATCGCATTGCATATCGTTCATGACGCATTGCTGATATTGGCTGTGGCGATCGACCGAAACCTACTCCAGGCGCTTTATATCTTGTCAATCAGAAAAGGAATATCATAAAAATGAAGGTAGGATGACACAATAATATATATTCTTGATTTAGCTCACTGCCTGCTTTCATGCTTTGTACATGCGGACAGCGTGCAGTAACTCGGGCGAGGTCTCATTCGTGGTCGCCTCATGATTGTCCCCGGGATTGTCCCTAGTTTTGTGCGCCGTGTCGAGCAGCGGAACGACGAATATAGCTCCGCCCGGTGTAACAGTTTTAACTGTCCTACGATAGAATTATTTTGGGAAGAACGAATGCGCTTCTAATCTGCCGTGCTTCCAGGTAAGTGGAATCAAATAGAGCCATTCCTTCCTCTGTCTACGAAAGGGACGGACAACTTTTCTACGGAGGCTGTTAGACACGGCTACATCGGTACTTTTCGGGTTGTCAGGACTGTACAGGCCCATCTCAACAAACGCGGATCACGTAAAATGCCCTGTTAGTTTTACACCTGTAAGATCGGCCAGGGGCTACTTTGCAAGATTTGAAGACCTGCGACTGTAATGTCATCTTCCATGAAGAGCCGTGCACTCATACATGTACTTTAAAATACCTGACGATTCCTGACGAGTTTACAGTTATCTCAAAAATATTTCTCGTCCATTTCAGGTTGCTCTTATTCTCATCGTCATTCTGATCGCAGTCTCCTTGATCTCAGCAAAAACGGAAAATGGTACCAACAGCAAATCACGCGACAGGCTCATGTGTAAGAAGGCTTGCCGAAGAATGCGGAACCGTTGCTACAATAGGGTGCCTGCCGGAAGATGCGAGGGCATCCGTCGCGGTTTTTGGAAATGCGTGAAGAAGGTCTGCCACGAGGAGATGGGGCATTGTTACTCAGGCTGTAGTTGAATCGTGTATAGACCAACTAAAGTAGATATTCTACCCTAGAACGTTATTGAATCATAGCGTTTTTTCTTTCTTGGAGTAATAATATACAAAGGACCATGTTGGTGACAAAACAGAACTCTGACTGTCCTGGTGGGTGTTTTGAAAACATGGCAGGCAGGTAATAAAATGCTTGCTTGTTTTTTTTGTGAAGTAAAAGTTGTCTTTTATATCCCTCCAATGTAATGGGGAAAGTTTAGGCATTTTCCGCAATTGTGAATTTCCCAGCAAATCACATCTGTCGTGGTCGCCTTTCGTGGGCCACAATCTGAAACGAGGCTGGTTCCCTGATCATGCTAAACACGCCGGCCATGTTGGGTTTCGGCACGCCCTCAGGTAGCGAGAATGTGAACTGCTTCATCATGGCTGCGAAGAAGAGGAACATCATCATCTTTGCCAGAGCTTCTCCTAGACATCGCCGCCGACCTGCAAATACAACACCATCAACAGTGAATGGATGATCTCCCTGCCAACACAGAACCTCATTATACTATGTGGTCACAGGCACGTGAAGATATCCGAACCAACAAATCAATTGGTAATCTAACAAACAGAATGCACACATAAAACCTTGACATAAAAGATCCCGATAAAAGAGTAACATGTGTAGGGGTTTGTAAGCTGTTTGTATTGAAGTTCTGGCGGCTAGTCGATCACTGTCATTCTGGTATCTTCCCGTGCCTATGATCACTCCATGAATCCTGGAGTAGAACAGTAGTTATGGCGGCCGCGGTGTTGGCGGACAGGAAACATGGATCAGTACATATAGACGATATCATGACCCAAGGGATATCACTGTATTGGTGGTGATCTCCTGTGGTCTCACTAGCCAGTGGTGATCAGGTCAACATTGGTCCCCCTTAAAAAAAAAGTTCTTCAATCTCAGGCGATTACCATGGATACAGATGAGCCTATCATATCGCTATTGCTGCATGTTCAAATGTCGGTGTCCTGGGTATTTTGTGAAGAGGTAGCTCTGACGATTATTTGAGGAAAATATCAGCTTCTTCTGTGCACGTCCGCAGTGACCAGGCCTCGCATTCTATGTATAGCTCAATCGGATGTTGACATGAACTGGTTCCTGTCAGAGTGCACATGTTCTCAAGGTGAGACTTCGAGGTCAAAATGCTCAAAGAAAAGCCGCAACGACACCCTATTTTGGTATCAAAATTTAAAATTGTTATTATTTGGCTTTCTCAAGGTGATAAGTAGAAGTTTCTAAAAATATTATTTCACCATCCATGTTAATTGTCAAGTTATAAGGCGGCAAGGTGAAATTTTCAAAATTTTCATCGATGTACAGGGTGTCTCATGTATTGTGCTGCCCCCATGTTCTCATGACTGAATTACTTGATAACAATGAAAGCTGGCCAGATGTATTCTAGAAGCGACAAGCTATTCAGAAATGTATAGGTTTATGTGTGAGAGTGATATACTGCAAGGTCGACAGCCACTTGAACAGGGGTATGCATGAAATGACGTCGCGCCATTTGTGGAGCCAGGTAGGCCCGGCCATTGCACTGGCTAGTGAGACCTGTACCTGACATGCACATTTGTCAACTCACCTACACCAAAATTCATAAGCCTGTCCTGATTTCGCAAGTCCCCATCTTCCGTCAGAAAGTTTCGCGGGTCAAAAACATCCGGGTATTGCCATAGAGTTGGATCGCGAAACACCGCCCATTGGTTCCCAAAAACTGCTGTTCCTGCAGGAATCCTATAACCTTGGAACTCAATATCGGTGCCGAGGTTACAATGTGGCATGCCATTTCCTGAAACCGTGCTAAATCGTTGGACTTCGAGTAAGACAGCATGCGTGTAGATGGCATGTTTCTTATCTGACAGTGTCGGCAAGTCAGCCATCTTGGATTCGTTGTCGGCCATCTTATAGACCCTGTCGAGGTCATCTTGGACTTTTTGCTGTATATCAGGATGCGTTGCCATGTACAGAAGGGCCCATCGTAAGGTCCCTGATACTGTCTCCCCTCCCGCCTTGAAAAGGTCGCCTATAACATTCACCAGCTGGAGTCCTAGAAAATAAAAGGTTGTTAGAATTAGAATCGTGTGAAGCAATATTTTTTGCAATTCGGCACGGCACAATCATTTTTTACCATCGCACCCGCTAGAGGTCGCAGTGTCATGAAAATCGCGCCTGCTTACTATTTCTCAATTTGTAAAACCAATTAATTGCGGTAACCGCACCGCGACTCTTTTGATGGTGACATTATGTCTCCGTGGAACTGGAACTGAAGAAATACGTGCAAATCTAGCACTATTGATTAGTCGGCCATCTTGGAATCATTGTCATCATCTTGGAGTTTGTGATCATGTTCTCGGCTTGTTTCGATACATTGTGGAAAACAGGGACTCAAATACAGTCGTGTTCATCATTGATCGGACGGACACTCACTGTTTTCTGCACTGAGTTCATTTCCTGGAAGCTGTGCGATGTAGGCGTCGATAAAGTCCCGTGGATTCTCGGAGTCAAGCGATGTCAGGTGGTTAGCCACGTGACTTTCGAAGAACGCGGCCAACGTTGCATCATTACTCAGTAAACGTTGAAAACAAAACGCATCCCCTGGAATAAATTTCAGGAACGGGAATATATCCAGTAGCATCAGGCGACGGAGATGTATCAGACTGTCGCTGAACACTTTGAAATAGTTCACGAATTCTTCATCGTCGTAGTTGTAACGTTGATCGAAAAGTAAACAGGAAATGACGTTTGTGACAGCCGTACGGAGCAAATATTGCACATTACATGGCTTCCCCTGTCTGGCTAAGAGTTCGCTAATCAATTCTCGTATTTCCTCCTGAATCTTTATTTCCGAGCGTAGCTTGCCGACTCCAAGGTCGCGGAGAATGTTGAACGATAGGTGGCGCTGTTCTTTCCATAGTTTCCCATCGCTGGAAAGGATGCCTGGCAAAATAACGAAGTGGGTCAATGAATAGTGACCTCGATCACTGACATGCTATCAGAATTTCGCTCGAGCTTGTTATCTAATACGCAAAAAGATCCCCTCCCAATGCTGCAACCGCTCATAAATTGAAGGGGGTCAGTCGCTGGGGTGGGGGAAGAGTGGGGGGGGGGGCTTAGTTTGCCTGCCATCTCATTTACCTCTTCCCTTGTGGATAGTCTTGACGGCATACGCGGGTCTATCTTGGAACCGGTTGGATTCAAATGCCTCAGAGACAGCCTTCGCCGAGTTCAGGAATATTAGGATCTTCTGTCCGATTGGAACAGATATGACCGCAGAATTGTACTTCCGGCCTAGCTGTCTTGCTGTCTCTCCGATATTGGAACCTGAAACAATTTGAAAACTAAGACAATCGAAAAATCGGACCTCTTGGCAAAGTTTGAAAAATGATATAAAAAGCAGTTCTTCTCTTTTATCATGCGTATTGGTTTGAAATCATTTCAGTACATGTAATTCAAAAGTGATTACGCGTTGTGAGTTGTTCCACTAGGGTGAATTGACGTCCTGACTCCCGTGTTACCACAAGGTAACATTATCCTTTTCAACTGAACGTGGTTAACAGAAGCGGATAAAGAGGAATAACTCACAATGCGTAGTCTATGACGTAAATTGCCACACTCAATACGTGCATCAAAAACTAGTTTTAGCAACACCTACCGTACGAAATCTTACACTCACCAATAAACGGTAAATACCCCAAGAGTGGTACTCCTCGCGGTCCAGGAGGTAATCTGGGATCCCTTCGCCACCATTTAAGTACCACAGTCACCAGCAGGGCTGTTAAGGCGCAGATTAGGGCTTCGGTTGGATAATCACTGACAAACATTGCTCAGCCAATAGAATCACCGGTTTCAAACTATGAAAAGTTCAGAATGAAGACACAATGCACTGATTGGCTTATAACAAATTACAGCCTCGGGGAAAGTGCATTTCGCTGCTCCGATTTGACAAGGAAACCGCAGATCAGCTTAAGCTGACGACAGGCTACAAAGTGCTTGAAGTCTGTAGTGATGGCATCCTTGACAAACAAATTTCTCCATTCCCAATGAATGCATTGTGACACCGATACAGTTTATCTGTCGTATGTCTAATTACCGGTATTGTTGACTGGCGGCCCCTGGATCGGTGCCTTTCATAACAGTATGTGACCATTCATTACGACCTGATTACTAATTATAGACAGAAACCAGATATCGATAAGTTCGTGACCCCAGCACAGATCACAGCAGGTGTAAAAGGCAATTTAATCCAGGGGAAGAATTTGTCCTATAGTGTTCTTCGAAGACATATTGCCTAATCCATACGACCGTATTGGGTGGGGAGGAGATTTTAAGCGACAATATACATGTAGACCCGCTTGATCCTTTGTCGCCTGATCCACGGCCGTCCAAAGAGAATTTGGATGGACGACGTGAAACACTGGACTGGAAGAAAGACAAGTGACCTGATCCGCCTCACCGATGACAGTATACCGTATGGTGCCGTCTCGTTAATAGCACAGGCCCAGGGTAGCCCCAATGGCCGCACGGCTGGCGAGGACATGATGATGATGATGATGATGATGATGATGATGATGATGATGATGATGATGATGATGATGATGATGATGATGATGATGATGATGATGATGATCCTTTGTGACTGGTGAAATTGAGGGATATAATTTGTAAGCAATGCTTTACATCCCTCTTACATTAACCTGAGAATAGACCCAGGTGGTTCTATTGTGGCCCGGCGTGCTTCATATCCATACACTCCTCACTTTTGCAGTCCTTCCGTTTTCCATCTTCACGTGTGACGCCCCCACCCAATATGAACCTTTATTTGGCTTAAAATGCCTATGGATATACATCATGAGCAATAGATTCATTCGATCGAGCACCGCTGTCCTCTTGCTCGTTTAATAGACTTCGGAGGAACTGTAAAGCCCGCAGCACACTAGCCGCCAACTTCGGCATTCACAGGCGTTTTTTGCCGCAAGAGTCCTGAACGCCTGAAAAATCCCTAGTCTGCTACGACCGGCTTCGGCGAACGCGACTTGCCGCCACTTGCCGCAACTAAACGCCAAATATCTAACATGTTTGATTTTTGACGCGTGTCGCCGCGTTTGAACGCAAGAAGAAGCCAGGTGTGCTACGGATTGCCACCTGAATTGGCGTCGGCGGCGAGGCTATGGCCAATGAGTATGCGTCTTGATGTCACATGATTTCAAAATGGCAGCCTAAAGTGTCGGAAAAGACCTGGACGCCGATTCTGGGCAGGTGTGCTTTGACCGGGATCCACTAGCCGCCAACTTCGGCGTCAGGAGGCGTCAGTTGAACGCTTCTTGTCGCCAAAGTTGGCGGCTAGTGTGCTGCGGGCTTAACAATTATCAGTCTCTACGAAGACGGTAGCTTCTCCATACAGGTCCCCTTCCACTTGCTCATTTAATACTAACCTATGATCCACTTGGTATGGGTTGACGTGAATGGAGTTCAACATTCTGATCATGATACAGGGTGTTTCAGAAATGATAACAACTCAAAACTGTCGTTTTGGTAATACCAATGTTTATTGGCGTCTATAGAGTCTTGACATGGAGATCCAAATTACACATTGATGAAAAATAGAGACCTCCTCAATACACTCACATTTAAATTAAGTGAAATAGTTTGGTCTAAAATGGTCGATCTAAACAAGTCCAGAAAAAAGTATATAAAGTATACAGTTATACGTATAAAGGCTGCTAATTAAGATCAGTTCCTTTGTTAACCACTAGGCGCCGCTGTAGCAATATCAGCGACACCAATGGTAGGACTCGGAACTAATCTACGGCTATATGAGCTAGTTCTTTAGTTCACCGCGCGATGAGGCTGTACCAATATCAGCGCCATTAACGGTAGGACTTCAAACTAACCTACAGCTAAATCGGACTGGTTCTTTTGTTCACCGCTTGGCGACGCCGTACCAATATCAGCGCTTCCAACGGTAGGACGGAGAACTAGTCCACTGCTAAATGACTTGCAGTAACTTGATTGCGGTTCGTTCCGTCGGTTTACTCTCTTTGATTCGCTTTTTATACACTTCACAACCTTTTTGTTTACTTGACAGTGGATCTGCATCTATTTGAGAAAGGTGATCTGCCTGTGACGTCACCGGTTGCCATTTAAACCAGCAGTTATATATAGTGACATTTCCAGAGATCGATCACATGTTTTATCAGAACATATTCACTTGCATGTCATTCTATATAGTATTTACCTTTTTACGTTTTTCAAAAGCTTCGGATAGTTAAGATATGACGTCACCAGTGACGTCATAAACCGACCGCCAAGTGTTAGCGTTTTACCTTAGGCGCATAATGCCCTATATCAAGCATAAACCAAGTCTCTACAGAGTTGAAAATTCACACGACATTGCTGTACCCCAAGAGTGTGGCGAGGTGGCGTCTAAAAACAAATTAGATTTCACAATAAAGGTGGCGCTGGAGTGGGCACAACCGGAAATGGACACACTGGACACTGGTCGTTATGATATCGGAGTGATCGTGTTAAAACAGACTGAATTTGAATTTGAAATTGTGGACGATCACGTGCCGCTTGCCATGGCGATAATAAAATCCAAAAGTTGAATTTGAATTTGAAATGCGGTCTGTGTATGTCCCAGCAATGTTACACATCCCAGCCTCATTCTGGCCAAGGACGACGCACTGTGTCCGCGCTATAAAGAAAATGGTCGCTAGTACTCTCCTGATCAGAGAATTGATCATCGTTTTCGAATAAGACTACTAATTCGACAAAAATTTAAGTTTTTTGACATGAAGAAAAAAGCTACAATTGAAAGGCACTTGAAGAAGATCACGATCGTAAAACGTTTAAAAACAAAAAGTATTATTTTGCGAGAGCCCCCCTCTTTAACTAAGGATTCATGATCACTCAGACAAATACTGTCCGAGTTTTTCGAATGTCATGGGATTTGCAATATCTCCCGTCATGCTGAAATATTATTCGCATAAATATAAATTGACGCGTTCACGCCCGCCCGCCATACTCCAGGGATAAATATGCTAAAATATTAGTTTTTCTCAAAAATTTTTCGGCTATTTACACGATTTATACATCATTGGAACAAACGTGGAGGTGTGCATGGATGTCGCCGTGAAGGAGTTGAAGTCGGTTTTTTTACCAGGCAGACGTGCCTGCTTGGTCACGTGATCAGGTATGCAAATTATTGCTGCAGCCATGCGGTATTTAATCCCAAGGAGCCAAGCGCGAGATCCGTCTGGACCAAGTTACAATGTGTCATTTTAAAAGGCCCCGATCACAGATGATTGAACATAGAATAGCTGTACAACATTATTTACATGATTATCAATATAAGTCATGAATATTCATGATAACTTGATAAATTACACATCTCAATTATTCAATAAATACATTTATTCGAGCATTCTCGTATTTTCACGCGCACGCGAGACAACAATCAGACTTTGAAAAACGACCATCCATGGTCTATAACCGATGGATGAATATAATAGACACACGCGAGTCTAAGTATCAGAAATATTCTCATAATCATTATCCACATTCATTCGAATATTCATTGACCAAATACAATACGTCGGAGTCCGCACTTTCGCAGCACACGATGTTGCTGTCGTCGTCAGGTTTTGTGAAATCTGCGCTGGCTTCGGACCTCTCAGTAGAGCGGGCAGTCATTCTCAAATTTAAGTACACTCGGGCCTTCGCCGGTACAATGAAAAGACCCTCACGCGTGATGAAATACATAGTGAAAAGGCATGATATCCTGATAAAAAGTAGCAGGAAGAATGATGATGAAATTTACATTTTCAAAATGGCCCCTGGAAATGACCGCCAACCTTGTTCACGCGCCCCGGAAGAAAAAACAGACCTCTCCTCTAATTCCTTCGCGGCGTCAGATTTGAGCGATGCAAGATCGGCTCAAGGTCATGATAAAACGTTGTTTTGATCGATTTAGGGTGAGCACCTACATGACTGAAGAACATGTGACAATAAAGCTACAGATTTATGAAATATCCACAGTCAGAAGGTAAAAATTTGATTCGTCTTATTTTTTGCGCTTTCAACGCGAACGAAGCTTTATTTCCGTTTTCAAACCGACGTATTCATATAGTGTGAGATTCTACAGATGCAAGGAGCGCACATGCGCAGTAATCGCGTTGTAACGTGAAAATATGGTGCCTTGAATACAATGTAGAAAGGGGTCATTATTTAAAACGCTGGCAGCAGCAAAGAACAGAAATAGAATGTCGGAAGTTGTGGCTTCAGTCACACTTACACTGATGAACAGTTTTGATGTCAACACAGAAAAGTAACAGAAGAATGCACATGCGTAGATGAAAATAGCAAGAAAGAGAGCCGAAAAAACCACCATGATGAAATAATGCTGATGTCATGTGACCAGTTCTATAATGTGAATCGGCGGCTGTAGTCTCTCTCTGATCCCCGTCTCGTAACCATGGAAAAGACGAGTTCTCTTTGGAGTTCCTAAAACGAAACTGTACCCAAACTGAAATAAATCACGCGAAGTGCATAAGAATGTCACGTGTCACGGGTCTGACCTATGCTCCTTCTGATAGCGACAAATCGACGAAAAGGTTTTTTTTCTTAAATTTCTGTCCCGTGGTATAATCTTTATTGTGACCACATGCCATACCTATCCCTTGCTCAAATTTCGGGGTCTCATTTTTTGCATGTATTATGTATACATTGTACATTAATGTATTAAGAAGTTGAAGTCACATAGGTCAGACGCTAATTCTAGAAACTACCACTCACTACAACTAGTTAGGTTTAAGTTTGATGAAACGAACTCCGCAATTTGATTGGTTAAACGATGCGATGGGTTCGTTGTAACGATTTCGGATAATTTGACAACTTGACTGAACAGAATTACATAAATATGACCAATCACTTTTGCATATGATGTGGCATAAGACACTTGATAATGCAACGCCAGTATCTAGACCAATAAGAAAGCAACCATCACCCTGGACCTGCGTCACGTGTCATGTCCACCTACCGGCAGTAAATTGAAACTCAAATTTAATCTACATTGAACAAATAGCAGCTACGTCTTTAAATGCCCGTTTGAGAATCGCGAGGGGAACTATTTACACCCGGAAGTGAATTATGATCGCGTAACGCCGTAAGAGGGAGCTAAGTACAGTGAGAATGACATCGAAAATTTTGCAATTATACTTTGATTCTTGTGAGTGACAGTGCTTAAATCAAGCTGGTGTTCTGAATTTCTGCACGACAGCTGTCGTTTATTAAACGCTGAGAAACATGTTGAACATGAAATGGACGTGATGTGAACTTAAGCGTTTCCGAGGAAACTATCTGGAAAACCTCGCCAATAACCGGAAGTGACGAGGAATTCCGAATGTAGCTGAAACGGTAACCATGGCGACACCCTCTGTTTCCATGGCGAGGCCTGACACACTTTATGCCTTAGCGCCGATTCTATATTTAGAAGCAGAATATCACAGCAAGTGCGCATGTTCAGATCACATTTTGTGTAACACTCTGGCCGCCATCTTTAATTCTTTAGATTACAAATACCCTAAATATCTTTTGAGAATTCCTCTGAATTTGCAGCGTGATTCTGCATTGTTTTCAACTCCCCGTCCAAAAAAAGACCGATTGAAAAAGAAAGGCTGGGTAACATTTTTTGATAAATATGCCGTTTTAGCTTATTCCCCTTTTCTAATTTATTCCAATTCTTATTTCGTATCCTTGATGTTACACGAGGGCTTGTATTTGTAAGCTAAAAAATTGCTGGTGGGCAACCAACCAAGGACGAGTTATTTACATTATGTTAAACATTTTCAAGATATCAACAAAGATATTGTGACATTCGTGAGACAACGCGTCTACCGGAAGTGGCTCTCCTGTCCAGAATTCACAATAACGCATGCTCGGTGTGACAGTATGGGTAACTGATTTCGCAACGTTGGATAATGTAACAACATTTTTTCGCTGATATTTTTTGGTTTATAGCAACACGTTCCATTCATCCATGAAACTGAATTTTACTGAAGTGCGAGTTTCGTCATGACCTATTGTGTACGTGAAGAATGAAAGAACAGCAACCTTGGAGTTTTAAAATGGTTGTGATGACATTCGAACCAGTAACATGACCTTCAAGACCAAGGTCAAGGTCAGAATATTTTACTACTATAAAAGATTGTCGACAAGATGTGTCTGGACTTATCATATTTTCTTTTCCCCAAATTAGCAAAAAACATACGTTTAGTTCCATTGGTCATACGGTACATGTATTTGATATCAATTATTGTTGATATTACTAAAATGACACTGAGCGATGTGGTTCATGTGAGTAAACGTGGTGATGCCTAAAACTGTTTATATAGTTGTCATAGTAACACTAAGATCATCCGGTACAAGAATGCACCGCAAAAAAGAAAAAGGAAAACAGTAAAATTCGTTTGAATGAATGGGCAGTGAAGAGAATGAGACTATGTTCAAATGGTTGTGTGAAAAATAAGTTAAACGTAACTGTAAACAGAAGTGCAGTCGTTGCGCTGTACAGATGGAGCTGAATGTTACAAAATCGTATTCATATACTTAGTACTCTTTAACAATAGACATGTACACCGGGGTATAGTGCGACGCACGCATGCGCACATTATAACCCAAATCCTGATAAGAAAAGATAACAAAGTCTATTTACATTTTTAGTCAGCTCTCCGGAGGTATAAAGAACTCGTGCGCATGTGTTATCCACACACATTGCGTCACGTCCGGTTTTGAATTTCAACCGCACATCGTCAGGTCAATTTCCTCGCGCATGCGTTGTGGTTTCTAAGTACCCGTTTAAATTTACTATTTGAGACTTGAGACATAAAGGAAAGGCTTCCCCATAAAGAGCGAGACTCAGATTTTAACGAGCAATGCTTCCTAATTGCGCAGATGACCAGTTATAATAGAGCAGGATTTGTGCAAACAATGCGCACTTTTTTTCCTCGTTCAAAGTTTAAGACCCTGTTTTAACAACATGATTTCATCAGGAAAAAATACTGTGACGTCACGTTTGTTCTCGCAGAGACGAGAACAGGACCGAGATCTCGAGGGATTTTTACACTTACATGTATAGTCAGCTTTTTGTTAAATATCACACTCATTTGTGATCATGAATATCATGGTTGAAAGACGGGTGAAAAATTCCTATCCCCACAAGAATATGGGCTGATGTTATCGACACCACCGAAGAAGCAGAGGCATTGCCCATGCGCTGTTGACGTCACTTTCTAATACCCCATTCACCTGGAGTTTGTTCATCAAATTTCTAAATGCATAAAATGATTTCAGTTGAGTATTTTGGCCCCTCCACTGTTCTTGAACCCTGACCTTTGTGCTGTTCACATCTGTCAATTATACGCTGGGACACTCTCTTCCTCTGGTGGAAATTCCGCATGATTTCACACACGGCCACCAGCGGGCGTATTGCAACGACCATATTGAACGCGAACTACTCATCCCATCACCAGCTTATAATTTACAATCTCTGAAATAATCCTCTTCGAATTTTCCCGAAATATCACAATTTACCACGATTTTGACATAACGTTCCCTGCAATTAGCTTTTTAATGTCATCAAATTCAAAAGACATGCATGGTAACGTGGTCCTACGTCCACCAATCGTTACGTGTTGACCGCCACCAGAGCGTTTGTCCTTCCACCGGTCGGGGAAATCTTTGGTGACGTCAGTCTGCGAGTTGCTGTGGGAGATCCGTGGGCTGCACTGGACCTCCTTCCAGTGTCGGAGGAACTGTCTTTACCATTCAGACCTGCTGGAAAGAAACCAGAATATGGCTAAAGTTCGAATGTACTGGCAGGGGAAGTTTTGAACTTGCGTGTGTACGAGACTTCCATGTCTTTGCTATAAGCGAAACTGGTGCCAAAACAGTCGAGCCAATCGTAGGGAGAAGCACTGGCCTTGAAATGCAACGTTGTCCAGATTTCTCTCATCTGAGGAGAACGGTCCTCCAAATACCAGTGTATTGTGGGTTAGTACACCAGTATGACAACTTTTTCCTTTTTACTGCCTAATTGATGTTTTATAAGTGATTTTTATTTCTCTTAAAAGCCTTGCTAGTCGAACATTGTACATTGCAATGTGCATTGTACAGTACAATGTACAGTACGCTCTGCCCGTGGAACAGGCAAGAAGGCTCTATTTTCGTTGCTCTGATCAATGGCCACGTTATGTTTCCAAGTCCAAGGCACAGAAATTGATCACAATCTAAGAACTGTCGAAACCTATCGATATGACCATTCGTGAGAATTCTTTGGGAAGACACATGCTGAAGATCAGATACCACCGTACCAGTGTTGTGCTGATTACAGCGCCCCTGAACATGTTCCATGCTATAGTTCCCGGCGTGCACCGCGCCCGCAAAGTGACGTCGGTATACACCGACATGTCATCACAACATATCATTACACAAAACCATCTTCAGGCGCGAGTCGAGCAAAGAGAGTACACCAAAGTGCTATTGATTGCATGATGGGAAAGGTGTCTGTACATACATTACCTCTGAAAGGGTGTCATGCATATCATCAAGAGTAAATAAAGACTTTATCAAGACTTTATTTATTCTTGATATGAATAATAAGTAAGTTTTTAGACAGTCTGACCCCTTGGAACAACGCGCGACCACCATAACTATTATTACTTTCATAAAACATTAAGACACCAAAACTTCTCACACACCGTTATCTTCGTCAACGCACAATGTACAATGATCAATGGGCCAAAAAAATTTAAAAATTAAAAACAATGTCACATGCATTTATAATAAAAAAATGGTTAGTAATTGAATTAACATAACTTTAAATTAAGGGATTATGATGGTAAAATTAACACATTCTTCTAGTAAGTAAAACTCAATGCATAATTCTGCATTTTTTTCGTGCAATAATTAGATAAAAAACATGCTTTGTTATTCTATAGTATCGACGATGATACTGAGTATTTCAAAGGTCACGTACTTGACATATGTTTCTGAGAATGATCAAAATGTTTCTTGATATAGTATGCTTTGTTAGATGCTGGGTAAAAGTCCTATCCCTCATCCACAGAAAGAGACTAGGATTGTCGCCCACCGCCGAAAGTCGGTATGGACAATTCTGGTAAAAAATAATAGATTTTACCAATATTTTATTGGACACATAGTAAAAATAATAGATTTGACGAGTTATTTTGGACACACTGTAAAAGTATTATTTTTGACCTATGTTTTATTGAACATATAAATAAGGTCACATACAAATGTACTGCACACAAGTTATATCCCATATGTGCTGAAATTTAAAAACTGGACATACATGTTTTGACACACAGTACACAGCTTTCATATACTAGTCTAGCACAATGACGCTGAACTCACAATACACCAGGACAAAGGAAAATTGATAACTTACTCAAAATATCCCCCTTTCCTGGTGTATTATGAGTATTCAGCTTTCCTAAACGGGTTGCCAATCCCAGTAAAAGGATCTTCAATCTCTAAAATAGACGCGTTTCGTCGCAAGTGAAGTGTTGGTTGGTTGAACTCTGCAAATTTGTGAAGAGAAAGAATTAGAAATGTTTGCGGAAGCGTTGTTACAGCCAGTACTTAGATGCAAATCGGACGTGATGTAGGTAAGGACATGCATAGGGCTTAAAATACCGGTATATCATGAAATTACATAGTTCTTACTCGAATACAAGAATAAGAGCACAATAATGCTCATGCGAAAGTAATACTGTCAGGGCACTGTCAACAAGGTATTGAAAAGCAGACTTAATTTTTTATAGGCAACTGTATTTTTCACGACACATCTACATGTATATTGTCTTTTAAAAGACAGGTTTCTTTTCTATTTTTCTGAACCAGTAAGACCCATGCAATGTTGATTTTGGTGGGATGTATCTTGTGGATGGTCCCGAAATTTGCTAGTTCATGCTATCGACAAACGGGTATCGCGCGCAGTTCTTCGTCGAATTGGTTCTGAAGTGGAAAATGCTCACTGTTAAAGACATGCTTTCGTGCATTCGAAAACGTATATTGTATCGGTGGCGTCGTGATTTAGATTTAGACTATAAGACAGCCATCGATTCGTATCTAGAAAAGTTACTCAGTGGTTATCAAAACAGCTAACTACTCGAAGATGTAAGAGACTTTTCGTGCTGATGAGGGCCTATCGTGCGTTTAGAATTTAAAGGATGGCCACGCTAAATGCGCGCAGTATTATTGCTCTGCGCCGTATAACAAACTTTTAAAATGTACCAACAACTTTCGTCAGTGAATAATCCATTACAGAATAATAAGGAAAAAAATCAGTACCAACTGTCCGGAAATAAACCGATCGACATTTTTTAAAATCTAAAACCAACCTAAAAGATGACAGAATCAGTTAGCATTGCCATCCTTTAAAGCTTCCGATTCACGGATGCCAAGTATATGATTTCAGATGCGCATCGGTGGCTTGGTGATACAGCTTGAGATGATAGGTCAGCCACCGATGCGGGTTTCGAAAGTCTAGTGAAGGCAGTCAGAAAAAAAATGTGTTAGATTCCGTGTAACAGCTGTATTATTACGAGAAATAGGACTGGTAGCAAATTAGGATTCATAACCGTAACACTGGTTCCCTAGCGATTCTATGATCTTTGTACCACAAAATTAGCCTCTTGCCTGACCAGCGCCCATCATGCCATTGTGGTGGAGCTCTCTTGTCAGGGAAAATGGCCGACCTCTAACATTTGTCTGGGGACAGCCTTTGATGTTTCCGGCAGCACGTCAGTGCTGACATCGAAACCAACAGGGGCTGACCCACGCGGGCTGAGCCAATTGCAAGAATTCGGCGAAGCTCGGCTATATATCGCATCCCAAGTGGCAAATATTCATATTTTATGGCAACTCTGTGAGGTATCAGAATCGTTGCTACAAGATGAGAGTGGCGGAAGCTCCGACATGTTTATAGTCAACAAACAATTTATAGCCAATAAACAATTTAGAGTCAATAAACAATTTAGAGTCAATAAACTCAAACGAAATGATGTATAATATGAAAGTGAGCATGTCCATAAAAGAAGCGGAAAAAAGTGAAAAACGAACATCAGCAATAGATTAGAAGAGAAGAATTGTGTGTCTGGAATGTTATTGGTTAAAAATCAATGAAAACACGCCGTGCTGCAAAGAAAACATGATGCAGCAAAATGCACGTCGTGTTGCAAAGAAATGAGTGCTGCGTCAATTTCATTTACTTACAACAATCAGTGCTAAGGGAGATATTTGTTTATTATTCTTCTAGTGGTCATTCACAGGGGACGAGGTCTGTCGGAGATTTTGGTATAAGTCGTGCTGCTTCTGCGCAATGGTTTGGCAGCGGTGTTTCACAGGAAGGACTGTCAGGGGAGTCTGGTAGCAGTATTGGCTGTAGCTCTACTGGATTGAGAAAAAATGCAGGGAGTGTAGTAGTGTGTTAGTGCTGAGCGAGGCAGTTTTGATTCTCGAACTATCCTCCCTCAAGGACTTTAAATCCAGCACCATGACTAAAAGAAGTCGGGACGCAATTTCCAGATGTTGTATCTGGTTGTGCACGAGCGATTGCCGTAGCATAATGTGGTGTGCGCATGCGCAGCCGGATACAAAATATGGAAATTTGGTCCTAACTTCTTTCACTCGTGTCGCTGATTCAAGAACCTCAGAGAAGTCATGTGTAGGTGTGCCGGACGTCCTACCCATTGGCGGAGTTTAGTCCCAAACTCGGGAGTGAATCGAATCCAAACATGCCAATGAAGACAAACTTAACATAAATCTGGTGTTAGATTTGCGAATGTGTCATAGTCTAAAGGTAGCGAGTGGCATAGGGTGGGAATGTTAAACCGGAAAGGTTTCGCCGAAGGATATATTCGGTCTAGTTAAGTTTGCATCACTTGTATATAAAAAATGTTATTTCAGCGTACTGTAGTGGCTGATTTTGAGAGGGTCATATTTCAACCTCGTTGACCCGAATTATGTGGAATACGCGGATCTGTTTTTGTTGGGGCGAGAGTGTGAGACAAGGGATAGCCATCAGGAAGCAAGAGAACACTAATGCCACCTAGCGGGACAGTGACGAAGCTCACAACACATGGCACACCACCAAACCTTCTTGAACATAACATTGCGTAATTGCAACAAATTTGAAAAGGCGTCATCATTTTTTTCAGGTTACTAGCATCCTCGTTCCTCTGCAGGAGTGGATAAGCTGAGATGGTTTGGAATCAAAACACATCATATGTTTTCTCAGTAACCAAATTGTACAACTGAGTACATGTTATCAAAGTTTGCTGGGCGTATCCATTCAATTTCTGCTTCGGAGACGATTTACCTCGTTCAAGCTAGATGTCGCCACAAAAGCAATGTACACAGCAAGATGCTAAAACGTAACTGTAGGCACTTTTTGGCCGTTCATACATTTGCATATACAGTGTGCATAGTGCGTGCGAAGCCAGCCTGGCATTGGCAGAAGTGACGTTTCCATTCACAGTTATTGTTTCGGTGCATACTTCGGGTTAATTCGATCCATTCATCCATGACCCAATTAACCTCGTATGAAGCTTAGCTATTTATCCCTCGAATGGTGTTGCGTATAACACTGCATGTGCTTCAAGGAGACAAGGTTACCTGGGTCGGAATATTTAGGAAATCGAACCCCCCTCATTGCCGCCACAACACTAAAACATTCCTCGAACCTAGGCATCCGACTTTCGTGACTTCGTTGCCGAAGATTTCCACATCCCAAAATGGCGCTTGGTAGCGACCACGGTGTGAAACCTTGCTGCATGATTTAAGCCTGTGGGCTCTTTAAGCAAAAAATGCCAAAGCAAAAAGAATAAAAAATCATAAAGTGTATTCCTGACCACCTGTGTGCAAAACGAAGTTGTGGTTAGGTGCAAAAAACAATGAAATCGCCACTTTCTGTTATTCATTCGTACTTTCTGCAGATCCACAACGAACTGAAAAACTGCCACAATTATTAGCGACTGAAACTCCCCACTTTCCTCGCTCCTTTTGCTTTCGTGCGAACCCAAATTTCCATGTGACAAGCGGAACTAATAGGTTTCGTACCTTTGCTCAAACTTACAACCATGTTTCTCTATCTGTTAAATGAAGTTTGTATCGTCAAGTATAATATCAATAGCTGACCTTCAAACTGATGCTTCAAGGTTCGTAGTTTACAACCGAGTTCACCAAATGTAACACTCATGGCTGACTGTAGTCTCTAGTTCCAATTCTGGCTTGCCCCAATCAGTTCGATTGTATAATTCGATCAGGCGACCTCAGGTTAGGCCCTCTGCCCGAGAGCAACTCCTCCGAAATCAGGCGGGGAACATTTGAACATGCCTCAAAGTGCAAGGGAGATGTTGTTTGGCAGGAGGAGAGGCGTCATAATTTGCTGTCATTAAACCCCAAGATACTTACTGCAACCACGGAAGTTCTGTTTGTAACTTCCTTGCTGCAACTCAACTATTAAATCCGGCTAAAGCCCAAACTCAAGCGATGCCTTTCCCCGTCTTACCAGAAGAATTCAGTGGACAAACTCCCTTCTTCCACAATTTTCTTATTTGCACAATTAACTAGTTACAACGCGAACTTTAGCTGCATGCAAATCACCGACATTCGCATACACTTTTACGTCATTTATTTCGTCACATGCTCGTCAAGTGATATTATCACATGACTTGGTCACATGATTGTCATGTGACAGTGATCATCTTACCTTGTGGATTTGAAACGGCATTTGTAGTGGTTAGGCTAATAGTTGGAGCAGCATTAAGGGAGGAAAGTGTAGTATTTGTCGTCTGCCCATCTGAAAGGATTGAAAAAGCTTTATAGTACGCTGGGTCACCGCTGGAGGACGCTGCCTGAGGGCGCGGGAGGGAAATGGCAGGGAGGTCACGTAATCATACAGATATGCATTCACCATTCATAGAATCATTCAATAATCAAAACTGCATCGTCAGCAACTAACACTCGTTTGTATTAACCAGTTCGAGCAGGAAATCGACTTATTCACCGCGAGGTTATTAATATCGTAATGTTCGAAATCAACACCAGATGTCACTCAGCTTCTTAGCTGATAATCGTTTGACGTAAAGACTACCTCCAACATTACCTCCTGAAATATCATGTCAAGTTATGTATAGCGTGTGTACTAGAAACGTACGGGTTAATCTGTCAAAGCTGATTGAAACCGACCAATCTCCCCGAAGGACTCGCTTTTGATGACGTTGACCACGTATTTTAATGACGTTTTATTGCTGTCATGGCTGTTGCATTGTGCTAGTTTGAAGTCGATGTTTAGTAGGAAGTATGATACCAGTATCTTTTGTCGTTTTCGTACGTGGATTGTGTGATTGATATCAATGTCATTTATGATTTTAAATATAATTAACCTCGTACCCAACTTTAAAAAAGGGTATACAATTTGCTAAGAAAAAATGGTGCATAAGAAGCTATGCAAATACGGTAATTATATCAAAGATGATACAGAACAAAATATTTTCAGTGGTATTTTATAACCAATGATGGCAATCTTAATATGTGTTTGCTATGTTACAGATTACAAAAAAATTCAGGATTTAAGTTGTGTGAAAGTGGAAAAATATGATGTATCCTTTCTGATCTTTAAAAGTACTAAAATCATTGTTGAATTGAACGAACCAATCCGTCTTTTTGAAAGTGTTATGAACAATGCTCAGACATGTCAGAGATCAGGCTGTAAGAAAAAATATCTTAACACTTCCTAACACAACAGTCATTTCAACAGATCTACCACAAAGTTCTCTATCGAATGTATACACCTTCTGTTCAAATAACGGATAAAACTTTTAACATTTACTATGTTGTGTCTTGTTGAATGTACAGTGCGGATGTTTTCTTATAATCTCTCCAAGGCGTGGTTTATAGCACCTGAACGAAATGTGTCTTGCACTGAGTGTATCGATGTGTTCGAATACTACTACCGCGTGTATGTGTACAACGTACGGTACCATGCATTAACGTGTAGTTTCAGGTGATTTTGTATTTTTTCAGCATTTTAAATTTTTTTGGGTTCATTCTTAAAATATTAAAAACACATCAACTAGTACATTTTTAAACATGTAGTACTACACATAAGTCCTAATACTAGTATATTTAATACGGTATGAAATATAATTAAGGTAGATTTTGACATGTAGGCTCTATTACTCTAGCTAGTGTGTTCATACTACCGGCATATACCGTGTGTGCATGTAGATGAAGAACAGCAGTTCGTCTATGTTTTTAACATGAAGGGTGCGAATAGAATGCATGCTGGGGACGAAATGGCGTGGCCGACGTAAATCGAGCATTTTCCAATGAGGGTTTCAGCTAAAAATATAATTTCATGAGATATTGATGAGGATCACTAGTTGACCAGCAAAGCTGGCCAGCGAAAAATAAACATATCTGATTTATGTCATAATTATTTTCCTGTGAAAACATTTACTGCAGTACGTTCATGAGAGAATCCAGTGCCAAGACTTTCTAAATGAGAAATAAAATCAAGGAAATTGTAGCTAAAAACCTCAAAATTAATTCACAGTTATTTTGGCTGTGTGTTTTGTCTTCAGTGGAGACGCTTTTGTTTATAATGTACGTCATAGCACCAGGTGCACGGTTTGTGAGGCAACATTCGTGGCATTATCAATGAGTACATGATTGACTATCTAAACGAATCTCAATCAAAAGGAAACCAATATCTGCGATGATTAACAGAAGATCAATCCCGTCATGCAATTTAATTAATAGAGGAACCGGAAGTTGGCTCGATTTCCGCCGGACACGTCACGTGACTTCATAGACGAAGCTTTTACCAATTAAGCAAATATATGCTACAACATCGTCGAAATAGAATTCTAAAAATAGCACCACTCAATCAATTAAAGGGAAGCACGTTTATTCAAATTACAGTGCGACTGTTTTCGAGACTTAGTTAATCACGCTGTCACTAGATGTCTCTCGAAACCCAAACCAAGAGACTCCTAGCGGCGATACTGTTTTTTTTCTTCATTTCACCCCAAGGTGGCTAGAATAAGCTGCATTAATAGTATATACATGTAATAGACATGCAATGCAAATTGATATTCGGCTATTCTGGTGTCTTTGGGTAAACATGGCGACATGAAAATGATATGATGAGCGTGCTATCTCGGTCGTGGCGTGCAAAGACAGTGCCAGTGCCTGGTGGGACAGAACTGATGCATACAACGAGTCTCTCCACACGGCCAATAATTTACAAGTAACCAAAATCATGGTGCAAATGGACCTGTATACAGCTCCCAAAAGGAGTGTTCGTTTACGTCTTCTAAAGCTAGTGCATCTAAATTCAGGTCATCGTGGGGTTGTGCAGACGGGTTCGAGTCCAAACAAGGACTCCACCCTCTTCTATATATGCATTTCCGCGCGTCTTTTATTCTGCAACTTATTATGAGACAACATTAGCTTTTAGAATTATTGTAATTGACACAGGAGTTGATTTAGTTTCGTGTAAATTTCGTGAAATAGACATGCTTTAAAGCCTTTGCATGCACCCAGACAGTCTTGTAGACATAATGTTAACCACAAAATTTTCGCGACCTGGATTTTCGCGATTTTCATTTTCATGAATCGAGATTATTCACACTAAATCCGCGAAAAGAACTCGTCCCAGAAAAATTCGTGGTTTACATTTATAATTGATCATGAGAGCTTCACCAAAACACATATAAGTTGCCTTCTTCTATTCAGCTACTACATTTTGCAAGCATAGAATCATAACAGTATGTAATAATTCCTCTAAATTTAATTGGCAGCTCTCATGATGAAATAAAATTGTCAAAAACGAAAGATTTTTCCCGAAGACAGGACAAGTACAGAAGGATACCGATCGAGCTGGGTGAAAGCTGAGAGTGTTAGCAAGCTATGTAGACCGATTTGGACCAATCAGAATGCAAGTGGTATTCACTTCCTAGACTTTGACGAATGATGTTATACAGATTATTCACTGCTACCAGGTTATGCAAATCAGTTAGAATCTTCATTCAAGTGTCAGTAAAAAATCTTTCGTTTTTGAGAAGATAAAAAGACTAAAAAAAATAACAGGCCAGCAACGCCACAACGGGACAGGGTTAACCAGACGAGAGAGTTGTTGAGACCAATTTCAAAGCAGTTGGGATACGTGAAGACAATGTTAAGAAAGCAATAATTTGATTGGCAGCCGAATGGGAATTAGCTATTGATTACATACTGAACAAATTGCCTTAAATCCTTTGGGTAAATACTCAAGAATTCAATCAATCATCAATCTACCCAGCGCTCTCATAGTTTCCTGTTCACCAAAATGTGTCACCGTTGTTCAGTTGCTGGTCTAGTTCTACCGATGGACAATAGGTGTCCTTACCGAACCCTGACCTTGTCCGCTTCCTCGAACTCCGGGAACTTTCCAAGAAAATGAGTAATCCTAAGCGTGACACGAAAAACAAAATCCTTGGACGAAACTACACCAAGACCCGACCTCACAACTCTGTGGAGTCTGTAAAATTTGGAATGGGAAAATAAGTTCCTACTTAATCTATATTTTTTCCTCATCATTCCTGATACCGAAGTTTGATGTTCGGCTTTCAAGGTCAGGGTGAAAGGTCACTGGCGGACCTCGGGATCACGCAGGTCAAGGTTATGCAAGGCGTAAATGCCTCTCTTCAAGGCTAATCAAACATGGCGTGATTTTTCTGTTTCTTCAGATTGTCAAATTTTCAAAAACCCTATGATAACAGTGCGCCAAGGTCGGCCAGTGACCACAATCTGGCTTAAATGAAAAAAAAGTGGATATGTACCTGCATTAGGGCCTATCTCCACTAGACGAGGTGGGGATTTATCTAGATTGCTTTGTGGCCTACTCCGGGATAGGGAGTCTTCTTTATCAGAGTGGTTCAACATCAGCATTGGAATTGTTTCCTCACCATTTCCTGAGAATTAAACCACACATTGAAACATTGTAAGCATTCTGGATGGACCAAGCAGCTCATGCTAGTTTCGATCACTGCCGCACAGTGACGCTGCTGTCGAATTGATAGCAGCGCCTCCTAGTGGCCGTGAACAGTTTACCGGGATCAGTAGAGAAAGCTGTGTAATGTGACGAGACAAGGCAAATTTGAGAAAAAAATATCGTTAGTGTTGTTAGTGTGGATTGGAAAACATTTCAGTGTAGGTTGATAAGACGCGCATTTAATGAAACGCTTAGGTGTGGTACATGCCAAAGACAATAGGGTAGGACAAGGGGGACTCTATACAGTTCCAAAGGAGGACAGACCATGGTGCGCAAGCAGAGAGAGCAGGATATAAGTCAAGAGACAGGTTCCAGAGGTTAGGGGTCAGAGGTCAAGGTGAGCTAACGATGTCCGTACATTCCTCCATGCATAACAATGTTAGAGGTCATGGCTAATGCTTTTGGTGGCAACGGTTGCTAGGGTAATGTGTAACGTTACCATAGGTACCACTTGGTAACCACATTATTTCGCAGCCTGGAACTAATCATGCAACATGGTCGGTAAGGTAAACAAAGACCAGGTCGCTTCCAAGCTTGGATATGTAAACATTCGCTTGCCATGGCGCTATGTTACCATGGCAACGTAAACAGTGAGAGACTCCCTCTCCCGGATGGCGAAAAAAGCAAAAAAAGATAAACATATCTCCACCTACATCTTCATATATAATACAAATAATACACATACACCAGTAGAAATGCATCAAACTGTATAGATAAAACCCGGTACAGGTATTTCAACGCGAGGGGACAGCACCCGAGTGAGTTATTCACCAAGATGACAGCAATCTTGTTTTCCTGATGCTGTGCTTCACACCACATCAAAATACATTTTTTGTCGCGTCAAACCAAGCAGCATCCATAACGTTATTATGAATTCCAAATATCGTTTAATTTTCAAATTATTGAACGAATGGTGTAGACCAGTAAGATTTCCTGTTATATTGGCCAATCAGATGACAGTTTACATTATTGTGTTTCACCCCATCGGATGCTGCTCTCAATGCTAAAATTCTAGCGATATGCTGATGGCAACTGCTCTCGATTGTCGTTTTAAAGGTGCTTGAACCTGGCGTATTTGTATCTGTATTGTGTGCCCACACCAGCATGGTTAGTGTCAATATCATCAGCACTATATACAAATTAAAGGTAGTCGATGACGTTCAGAATTAGTATCGCAAAAGGGTTGGAGGGTATGTTACAATTTGAGAATAAAACGTCAAAAACGGGACAGGTAAAGGATGTTATTGTTAGTGAATTGATAAAATATTTTAGAAAAATCTGTTCTAAGAGACATGAAGGACTGATGGAGGGTTAAAAGCTGACGGGCTGCATATACCCCCATTTGTAGCTTAGATTCTTGATGTTATAGTTAGTACTGTATCATCCAAGCTATTACTCTTGCTGAACAGAAGTAATTAATGAGTGCCATCTGCAACCCATACGATAAATATAGTTTTTACAATGGTAATACCAGATGAGTAAAAACATCTTTTACCGTGGTAAACATAATACTTTCACTTGATGAAAACAACCTCAACATGGTAAAGTTTACGTGAATCGACCAAGAATACAATAGTAATTTTAGGCAGTAATTAAAATGAGATTCGCCATGGTGAAATCTTTATTTTTTACCATGATGGCAAAATGGACACAAATTTCGTACGGAATACGTGTACCACCTCACTGATCTTTGGTTGCCAGGTAGCGGATCATCACAAACTCCTTAATGTTCAGCAAGAGTAATGTCTATCCTCTTTGGGTCTGGCTGAGACCGCCTACACTATTTAGCACCATGACATTAAGAATCTGTAACCGAAGATATTACCAACATTGGCATCGGTTTGGTAGCAATGAAGTTTTTTTCAGTGATGTGAAGATAAAATTTTTGAACATGTTAAAAATCAAGTAGGAAGTACGTATAAGAAACATGGGTTTCCTCGACCATGTGGAGTTGGGTATTATACGAGTCATGTGACACCATGTGGTCAAGTGACAAGTCATGTGACATGCTGAAAACCCTCAGTCCTAGAAATGATAAAACAGCTCTTGCATGCACGGAAGCTGAAGCTCTAATGAGATTTTTAAAAAATTTAAAGTTCTACCTGTCACGGTGAATGACCTAATGTTTAACGAATTTGTCCTTCACCAAAGATATACCTTCTTTTAAACAAAAATATTGAAGATTTATCTTTGGCGTTTTTTATATTTTGATGCATTTCTTGTGACCCATATCATAACAAAAACAACTGTTAGGATATGAACAGGATATGAAGAACTGTATGTGAATGAACAAACTTGTTTATATAATACTTGCAGAAAATTCCATTTCATTCGGACAGTAGATGGAACAACTTACCATCGCCATTAAACAGTTTGATCCAATCAAATACTTTGAAAATGTCACGTGACACATTACCACTGGAGTACGAGAAATGGTGAGATCGTATGAGCCAGATACGTCATGAAACTTAACTATTTGTAACAAAACTCGCTTGATCTTTCCCATATTTTAAAGGTGGTGGTAGCATTGTTGTTGTTTTTTATGTGGGTTGATCAAGAGCCAAAAACAGCTCTCTGAATACGGAGTAGAAAACTTGCAAATCGTCCTTCACACGATTCTGTGAACCTTCAGACACCCCTGGTCTGTTTGCAATATCGTAATTTCATTTTTGGTGAGCAGGAATGTGAAGTTATAATTGCATTCCCAACTACGCAGCATCCACCCAAGCTCCTCTTCAATCTTACAACTACCCACGTTGTACCTATCAATAGTAGAGATAAAAGTCATTGCCGGTATGCAGAGAGCGTATCAAGCTCACATTAAACCTCCCCAGATTGTACTCAGGTTAACGCGATGTTGACATCGGTTGCTATGGCAACGGTGATATACACTGATGGCAGTGTGAAATCTACCAAATATGTTTTGTTCTGTTCTCCACTTGGCTGTCACGTGATGCCATGACCTTTTGTCACTAATTCGAGCGTCTTGTTGTCTGCCTGAGTCGCGGAAACACGCGAATAATTACACGACTTCAAGACGCATTTCATCGAATGATTACACCTGGTTTGTTTTGTATTCCCGTCACATCTTAATGTTACATGCATTACCTACAAATCGATGCAGCCATTTATGATTAGTCGTCTGTAAACCCAAGAGAATGGAGCTTTTTATGCTTCTTTTCTTTCCAAGAAATACAATGCTGCAGGAAATATGGAAGCACTTATTTCAATATTTTCATAAAGTCATACAAATATAGTTCTGGTACTTTTTCTATCGTATTTATTCTGTGACATCAATCAAAAGCTATTGCGATCGTCAGACGAACAAGAAATCATCATTTAAACTTGATGGTGCTGCCACCATAACAGTTGCAAAATACAGTTTTTTTCCCTCTAAAACTACTCGTGCACGAAAAAGTAAATACAATTTGTGTGTTCTAACAATTCTGCCGTTTAGGGACGGGATTGAAGCTGCCATGATCTACAAAATCAACTTATTGAATATTCCCTTTAACCCTTAAGAATGTAATAAATCACTAAGGATCAAAGGTGAAGGTCATTATGGAGGTGAGAACTCAAGCTTAGTAGAAAGAACAAAACAACTACCAAGGAATTTAAAATCTGAAGTTTTGAAGCTTTTATTGGGCGGCTCCTGTGGACATTTTCAAAGTACGGATAAAAGGATAATGGATGCATGGATTTAGAATGATGATGATGAAGAGAAACCAAAAAACTATGACTGATATCTCAGTGGAATGATAGGACAGATGGCAAAATATTCTCATGCCATAAACAGGAAAAGGAAATATTCCTCCAAGTTTAGGAAACTCCCTTCCCAGAACTCCGCTTTTCGAATCCAGAACGAGGCCATATTGGGAAAACAAAATCACGTGGCAAACATAGTTGACACACCATTGGTTGAAAGGCTCTCACCTCGATGTTTTGGACTGAGGAGGAGGAGGAGGAGGAAAAGCATCTCTTTATGCCACAGAAATGATGGGTTCACCTGTCAAATCATTCACTAATTGTCAGATCTGAAGTTAGATGTACGTGTACACAGCTGACCATGTACATGACGATGAAATGGAATGGATGACAGCCATCTTGAATAACCAAGGTAACCAACCACGCATGCTATGTCACGTGGTTGTCGTAGAGCTTGATTTTTCAAAATGGCGAGAAAAAAACAAAAACAAAAATGAACAGAAAGCTAGAAGCCATCCAGGCGAGTTGCGGCTTCACTGCATTATCAAACAGCATTGCATGTGCTGACATCTACTGACAAGTACAAATACTATACCTCTCTCTACTCTGGCCAAACCTGGTGGAAAGAACATGTAAAACGGTTACTGTTAGCACACAGAGAAGGAGATTGTCTAAATCCAGGGGCACGTACTTCTCATTAACATAATTTATTCAAATGTGTACGTGTACCGCACGGGATTTCGACAACCCCCTGCGCAGACGATGACTGAAGCGGCACAAGTAAACAATGGACTTGAAGAAGAGAAAATCTAAAGACTCATAGTTCGACTTCTAAGATGTGTTTGTAAGGTGCAAGGACAGACATGTATAAGAAGAGATTAGGTGCATTTTTGTTACGTCTTCATGACGTCAATGTATTTAAATGAAACATCAATAGTGACGTCATACTGAAATTAGCCAATCAAATGAGCAGTAAACATGTGATATTCAAATGTTTAATAAACTTAGAATTTAAAGCAAAATAATATGGTAAAACTATTTACAGGTATGTTGTATTCTTGATAATATTATCAAGCAAAATGTGTAAATATGAAAAAAATGTGAAGACACTGTGAATTAATTAGCAAGAAAAATCGAGTATATAATTAGTAATTGTGAGGTTATTAGTGTAGGGTTAGTATGTCATGTGCGCATCTCATTAACGTAAATAGTGTAATCAAACGGGTCTGTGCCGTTCTAAGCAATCGCATGAGGAACTGTATTGAAATGTTTTCTGCAATTCTGTAAAATTCTTTTCATCACTCACTTCCCACTCGTGAACAGCTATCAACATCGAATACACTCACCCATTTCTGCAGACTTATCATCACAATCGTATTGACGAATGTAAAGCCTCTTTGGAAATCACAAATAGAGGGCAGTTGTCTTCCCTGACAAATCTGCTACCCCGGTTTCTGGGGGCCACATATGCTACGCAATCATAAGGATCTAAACGAGAAGGGTTACCTGACCTCATAGCTACAAACCTGAGTATTTGCAGTATGAGGCCGTAAAAATGGCATCCCTTCTTCGAAGCCATTTCCTTGAGCCCAAAGGACTGGTCAATGCTGTTTCTGGGCGATCGGGACAAGGCAGGCAGGTTTGACTATAACCTAATCGAAGCTCTAAGGGCTAGGGGTCTAAACTGGCTATGTAACTACTCGTGAATCTGAATAATATGGTTAGTGGATGTATAGGAACAGTATCATGTATAGTACATAAAAATGACGGGAAGAAAAAATCGATGCGTTCTGAATCCTTTTTTCCTTTTTTTCTCTTTCAAAACAAAACTTCTGTCTGCAACTTTTGAATAAGTATTTCAATCTCTCAAGATGTTATTATAATGGCGCCATGGATAATTTTTTTTCGATATTGAGCTTAATCTTGCGTTTATTAAGCGTATTCACACTTTGAAAAAAATATGTCAAGGCTTTGTATTCTTCGCTACTGTGTATGAATACCAGAAAGTAGTTGTCGGACTACCGCCAGATTATTTTACATCACCAACTGATTTGAATATTCAAATTAGCTCAGTGTGGTCATAGCATGCAGATTCCAAGTCGAAAAATACAAGTTTTAATTTTTGATGAAAATGTAGACAACTTAAAAAAAGGTTTCAAACGCCACGATTTCAAGATTGAAAAGTAGAATCAATTGGAATTCCCATCCAATCGAACTGCTAGAGAAAGCATCGCCAAACAGACGTTCAAGGTCAAGGTTAGCATATAATGGTTTGACTTCCGTTTTGATAATAATCCCTTTAGGATGTATAAAGTGGTAATATTGCATCATTTGTCATCATCCTCACCACCGTCAAAAACTGATCATGATAGAAAACTGGCCTTGGCCCAGTGACCTTTCAAGGTCATTATTAGCCAATCAACAATTAACGCCTGCACGGTCGGGTAGGACAGCTAGAGCAGAAGATAAATAGGATAGGTTCAAACTGGTGCACACTTCACAAGCTTGATTAGGTCCATTAGCCGATCGGCCAAGCAGGAGACATACTGGTACTTTAAGGGACAATTTCAAAATATCTTTAAGCCGCAAAATGAAAAATCATGGCTAGTCATTTCATCTCTATTTTACCTCTTGGCTGCAACTCGAAAAAGTTGAACGAAATCCCACAGCGTTCAACATAACTGCGTCGACAGTTTTTTTATGTAATTCAGTTATGACATGCTGAAATCACAGTTTCATGAATGCCATTTTACAATATCAAAAAAATGAAATTATGAAGGCAGTGATACCACATTTTCGTCTTTTTAAAAGGGAAGGGGGTCCAGAGGAAAACGAAGAGATTTCAACATTTGTAGCGTTAAGATAATTTGAGTATGCTCCTTACCACCTCATCGGTTTGTAGGTAAGTCACCGTGATAATGAACAGTCCTGCAGTCATTAGCCCTGGCCATCATATCCTACGGGTGATATAATTATATCCATTTCCACTTCGTTAGTCAGCCATGACAGGTGACCGCCCTATCGTAGGATTGGCGTGCACTGGGTCACCTAGGAGTGGGTGGGCTTGTCAAGACAATAAATGTGAACACGATACTGAATTTTCTTTGGGCTTTATAGCTAGTTTGATGACTTCTATCATCAATGTTCTGTCCATTAGTTCTTTCTTCATTCTTTTCTCGAACTGATATGGGCATAATCATTTTCTGTTCAGACTAATCCCCACAATCTAGTTATAACTTTTTCCTCAAAAGTCCAATTTGGGACAAACCTATTTCTTTAATATTGAAACACCACCAAATCGTTTACCTTGCAACACATCTGTGGTGAAGATGATTTGTTGAAGGAACATGAAGTACATGTAGTTTCATTGGTACACTTCACATGTACAGCACATGAAAATGCATTTTTGAAATATTTAAATCGGGGGGGGGGGGGTACCCTTAAAATTCATAATGATGCCTTGTCTTAATTTCTCAACCCCATCAGTGCATTACACAATTGAAAATGTCCAAATTCAAACTCAATTTTCAAAATTATAAACGACAGAGTAGGCCATTCAGCGATCCCACTTCAATACAATCATAGCTCTTTACTGTGGAGAAAAATTAGGCTTGATATGGTAGAATCAAGACCTCATTACATCACTTGTTTAGTGAAAAGAACGATTATGAAGCAATCGCGCTAAAGAAGTGAAGAAATTAGAGTTTCTACTTCGTTCTCCAATGGGATTGGCCTTACGTATGGCATGTTTAG
Source organism: Lineus longissimus (assembly GCF_910592395.1). NCBI lineage: Eukaryota > Metazoa > Nemertea > Pilidiophora > Heteronemertea > Lineidae > Lineus > Lineus longissimus. The sequence goes on from NC_088326.1 coordinate 2,115,711, forward strand.
GCTAACTTGTTCGTTCGGGCATGTGACTAAGTTAACTATGCTAAAGTATGGGTAATGTTCGCCACTAAATAATGACTGCCGACAAACCGAGGGTGGGAATGCTTAACACGTCCCAAAGCAGGGAATCATGCACCGTAGTGTGGATAGGTTTGACAGAGAAAACCATGAGAAAGAAGTTAGAAATTCCAAGCAGAAGCCATTAGACCGTCGGAACACAAACTCGAAAGATGACGACACTCATCTCCTGTTTAGGAGGAGTGAATGTGATCAAGAAGATTGATGCCTTGTGACTTAGCTTAGGGCAATTAGTATCATACATTCTTGTCGCTTGCAGGCAAAAGATATTGGGTTCGATTCCCTTCAAGTGATAAGTCTTACTCTTCATTAATTTTTGTCATTAATTTTTTTTCACCTACAATTTTATTTTTGTCTAATTATGCTTTGCTTCGTCACAATATTACAATTACCATGGGGTTGGCAATGAATGAATTTGACATTATTTAGGATTCTAATTCACAATGGATATTCTTCTAGTGTAGGATGAAACCAGAGGTCCGACGGCCAGGATAGAAAGAAAATGCAAGGTATCTTTAGGCAAGGTAACAGTGACGGGGTAAAACGGTGCCATATCTGAATAGCAGAAGAAGAAAGTGCACCTTAATTATAATGAGATAATTAGGTAATTAATAAATAATGAAGTTAGTAAAGAACCAAGTCTTCCCATCATTTTACTAATTAGCCATATTTGTGACTGTGAGGAACCTGGGTGATCCTTTAAACATGTCTAGAAATCGCTGAAGGTGTCTTGATGAGTATGACGATGAGGAGGCTTGAGAGTATATTTATGTATATCTACAACTGTGTCAGTACATAGGGCAATATGAGCTCTAACTCGTAAGCTTGGGTGGCATAAAAGTTTTGAGCCATGTCATGATTTCCCTTGTGACAGATTAGCTTTTGGTACTTTAAGGGGACGCTTAGGCATGGTTGTGTGTAAACATGATGCATTCTCAGCTACTGGAGGTCATTCGAGTTCAAGGTTACAGGGATGTTTTCAAGGTCACTGGAAGTCAATCCAGGTTCAAGGTCACAAATATGGCGGATCAGGGTATAGAGGTTGTTGACACTTACTACGGAAGGGTATCATTTCCTGTATTGCCCCTCCTTGGGCTTGAAAAGAAAGAAAATGGAAGCAAATTAAAGAAAGGTCAAGGTCATTGTAGATATATCACGTGTCACGTCTACGTCATCAAAACTACGTCATTTCCGGTTCGAACGCTCGCTCAACGAGGTAAAGAGAAAGTTTAAGTTTGGCTGAATTACTCACGAGAAGAACTATTGCAGAAAAAGTCTGATTTAAGATGGAGTCTCAAAAGTCGGATCTTCTCGCCTACTTAGTGTTGACACTACTTCATTTACCTCGTTCAACCGCATTAAACCTATGACGTCACATATCACTTCATGCAGGTTTCATATCCGTCATGCGCTGTGCAGACAGAGGAAGGATCCATTGCATTACGTTGGTTCATAGTCACATTTACACATGCACGCACTCCAATGGGGTATGGGACACAGTTTTACTCGTCATGGAAGCGGGACTGTGATTGGTCAGTTCCTCGAACATTCTGTCCGAGGCTGTTTCTGACGTCTGCAAATAACCTACATTTACAGTATTTGGTGCAATATCTACTCCTCGATAACTCAATGTAATCAAAGGGCATGGGCTTTGACGAGTTTGTCGATGACAAAAAAAAATTTTGATTTCGTAAATCTGTAACTTATCCACATGCACCGAAACCACCAAAGACGTCCCGCCACCAGGGTTGATAGGCACATGCAGGTTTGGCGCCCCATGTGTCAGAAAAGGTAAACGATCAATTCATCCATCAACAACATGCCATACACCAAAACCAGGTCAATCTCGCCCTTAAAATGTGGTTCGACTTTCTTCAAATGGACAGGAAGGAAATGTGAATTTGTGATCGGGGCAGATTTTTTATATATATCAATTTGGCTGAAATTGACCTGACTTCTGTGCTCAACCATCTCCATGCAGTTTTCATCAGTCAACTAGCTAACACTAAGGCAATCAACATTATTGTCCACCGCGTTTTTTCTTTATATTTGGGCTGACATTATTATCATATTCAATGAGAAATAATCAACCCATTTTGAAATTGATCACTGAGAGTGCATTTTTATTCCTGGGAGAGGGGAAGTTTTTTTTGTTTGAGGTTGTCTTTTGACTCAAATTATATTCTGTACATGTACATGAACAGACAGAAAAAACGTGCCGTTCATTATCATTTAAAATGTATGCAAATAAGCTTGCTTACACATTTGCATATTAAACGAGGTGGTCAACTTTTGCTAGTTCGCCCTACTGAGAGACATGCATTGTACACTATTGTCTGTCCGATCCCTCCCCGCTCTTAATATAATAATTATGACCTCTCGATGAACATTCTAGGCGCATTTACGTAACCAAAGACATGTGTAAAATATTGATAACCATCCTTTCTTGAGGCATTATAAAATTCATGGATTCAATGCTGAAATATGTGCATTACTAGTTACATGCACGTACATTGATATGTGCATTATCATGATTACTTGTAACAATGCTTGAAATCGTAATAATGTTATTGTAACGTGGTGTGCCCTGGTGGCTAGATTGCTCAGTGTGTGTGATGATATGTTAGTGTTGGAAAACGAACACCGTCTCGTTTTGTCATATTCATGATGAAAACTAAGTGAACGCATACCACCCGTGATATTCACATAATGGGTGACTAAAGTTGCCTTGAAGGTTTCTATGCTCTGAGTTTTTTATCTTCATTATTTTGAGAACCTGCAAATCAAAAAATGTTTTCGCTATGCATGTGCAGACACGACGAACCCAGTTTCCTGTTCTGGATATGTATAAGATGTCACTACTGTGCCAAATCTATATTGTTCCTTGAAAATAATATTTGTCCATTAGCTACAAATGTAGCATTTTAAGCCATAAAAAGACGGTCTTTGTTTTTGATAGTCTTGGAAGTATTTTAAACTGCGTCAATTGACCATGTAATGTTGTGATATATTTGGTGTTGAAATTTGCGTTAGTTGGGAGTACTTCCACCAAAATGAATGGGGGACAAAAATATCATTCTCGCCACACGCCACAGGAAAGATGCCACAAATACCATTATTCCATAGGACAATAACATCCGATTATAACCGGATATGACATCATATAGAAGCTACATCTTTTCACGTACGCATGCGCCTTCACCAACACTTTTAATGGCTGACAATAACACAACATGGACCCTTCAATACGGGTATATGCAACAATCAAAAGGAAATTTCAATGATTTGTGAAGATATTCCAATGTAGGCATTTTGAAATTTGGAGAGATTTGATTATCGAAAAATCATTCGAAGGAAAATGGTAAAGACATTGAAAGTAATTCTCTAACTTTTCTCCACATATTTGAGGCATCTTATCAATCTATCGGGTGAGTAACCGAGAATCATTCCAAAAGCAGAAGAAAACAGTGTCAGAAACCTGCTGACGGTCAACAATTTCTTCAGGGGTTTTTCTCATTCAAGATGGCCGACCAGTTGTTCAACTTTGAGGTAGAAAGTTGTAAAACCTCGGCCTTGGTGTAGTGAGATGGTTCCAGCAACTTGTTGCAGCTTCACAGGGGTGTTTTACACCAATGAATTGACACAATCTCTGGCATTTACGCAATACGTCCCTGTCAAGCTGTTTATCGGAAATGGTTCAATTCAAGGTGGCCATCGCCATAAGTCGTCCGAGGCTAGACACGACGTGTGAACCATCTGCATCCTCCGAGCTAGTGCAGAGACTCCGAACTGAGTTTATGAATGCAAAATGAACCTAAAAATCTGATCAAATTTTTTCGAAAAAAAGGTATGAATTGATTCTCGGCTAAAGACCTACGCCGCTCGTATACATTGTTTTTATCTGTTACACAAGGAGGCAAAAATGAACTTTGCCGCTTCACAGTAACCAGCTGGCACTCATGTCAACACGATCAAAATAAACAAAAGGATTAATCATCTACATCAGTGTACACAACAGGAATGTTGAAACATATATTCACTGATTATTTTCATAATTGAAAAATCTTAAATTCTAGATTCTAAATTTCAAATTTGTAACGAGCGGCTTAGGCCTCAAACACGTTAAAGGCAGGTCATGCAAAAACTCCCCTCCAAAATGCTGGTTAGTAATAAATACCAACTGAAGGGTCCTCAACCGGTTTGCTCTGACGTCATGATTCGCCATCTCAATGTCATGAGTTTTAAAAAGATGAACATTATGTACAGTCATCCTTCTGAAAGCTTTACCAGGCCCGACTTGGGCCACATTTAAACAAACTTTATGCTTTTGATCTGATTCGAGATTGTTTTGAAAATTGTATCGCATCGATTTGCACTAATCTCTCAACTAATTAATGGCATTATGAGATGAATAATGACGTCACTGAGCTCAAATATCCGAAAAGGAAAATTAGTTGCCATATTATAAGCTCATGGGTTGACAAATACAATGTCATTCGAAATAGAGTACACGATGATGTACTATCAACGCGTACACAATTATGCACCTTCAATATGTAAGTTCACTGTCATGTAAAGGTGTACGTTAACATTCTTACTCAAACTGAGAAAGGTAAGAAAGAAGAGAGGGCATGTACCAGTTTTTTTCAAGACAAATATCCGATAAAATTTTCTTTAATATTTTTTTATCAAGAAATACCAGTAACACGCTGCTAAAACAAATTAAGACGCTCCGACTGAACCACGTGTCTCATTTAATCAGCGATTAAAAACAGCAAAATATGGAACAAAAAAAATCCAAAAAAAAGTTTAAAAAAGCAGGTGTAGGCCGGAAACTAATCGAAATAAACATGACTAAATTTTATTTCATTTGACCTACTTCGGTGTCAGGAATAATGCATTTTCATCCAATTGTTTCCTTCATTGAAAAACAACGACATAAACCGTATGAAACATGCACAAAAACCCATTTTAAAAAATCATCCGCGTTGTCTCCGAGATAACGCGAGGGTCTATCTCTTCGCATGCGCAGCGCAGGTCTTGCAGCTTTTTCCTGTGAGAAGGCCTGACCATGCGCAGAGACATACCATGAAAGTGAAGGGTAAAACTAAAACCTGGAATAAATAAAACCAATCACATCTTTGGTGACGTCATCAGTTCTTGAGGAGATCTGATATTAGACATCGTGAATAGCAGCTTAGAGTAACAGCGAAAGATGAGAAGCACCGTGGATGAAATCCCAAGGCTTTATTTTATGTTAACTACAACAACGGTTGTACATAAGTCAAGGATAACTCGCGAAACGAAAAATCAACAAATTGCTATCTACATAAAGACAGTTGATATGCAATTTTGTAATCAAATATCCATCCTCCGACGATTTAGAATTTTGCAGAATTGACATTGCATTGACAGTTTTACTGACTTTTATATGTTAAATCTATTGTAAGATAGGCTTATGCTCAATATTGTAACTTAAGAAACGACCTATTTTGCACATAGGTCGTGCTGGCTCTGACCCCATATGTCCTTCACATTTTCGACTCATAATCCATAAGCTATGTTCAGTCGGATTGAAGTCTAAACCCGATGCAAAAAGGCCTTGAAATTCACATGGTGCTTCTCAGTCAAAAAGAATTGAGGAATCTCGTGCCCGGTGATTAGAGTCTAACACCTAATGATATTCCTGATTTTATATATACCTCTACCAATATAAAAAGTGTTTCCTGGAAAAGCACGTTGTTATTACGTCATTAAGCCGTCATCAATATTTGAAAATTGAAATGTAAATAAACATGTATACACGACGTGTCCGGAAATAGACACAAAAAAATCCGACAACTGAATCTACGCTCACAACATCTATATTAGATTTTAAAATGGAATAAGAAGAAGGAGAGTTTGTTTTACAAAAAAATAGGGAAATTACATGTTTTTATTTCACCATCAACTTTTGTTTAAAAATTTAGTTTAGCTAATTTGAAATTTGGAGCTACTCTCCTTTTTTGGCCATTAATACTAGTGTTGCTCTCAATGGCTAAATGTTCCGGCAATGGTGTTTCACTAAGAGAAGGAAGAACACTCCCGTGATTGTTTAAAACCCTCACAGTACGCATATTTCTCTCAACTACGAAATATGAGTAAAACGATCGGGAAAAGTAAAACTCAAAAAGGGGCCACCAAAACATTCTGACTGACATCTTCGGATGAAAAAGGGTTAACTTTTTACACCTAAACTAGCATTTACCTAGAATAATCGAGGTTCCAAGTTTGATAGAGTCTAATGCAATATAGAAACATCATGAATATTTAGTAGATAGCAAAATGATTACGTATTACACGGTCTTAGAAATGATGTCATCAGAACATGTGCAAACGTCATAGCTTTACGCGTGTTAGAGAATTTGTATTGGGCCAGCTGCAGGGACATTTTAGATGTATGTATTCATGATCGCTCATCATAAACTGTGTCGTTGTTTAGAGTTATAAAGAGCACTGCATAAACGCTGTTTAACAAATGTGTTATATGTCATTTATTCCATTAAGTACTGGTTGATGCAAGTGTAAACAACACTTTAAGAAGCAGGTCTGTTAACATGACAAGTAATATTACAATGTCATGTATGTATGGAAAATGCTGTGCGTCTTTTCTGAATGGGGAAACAAGGCGATTCTTTCAATAGATATCTGTGCCATCTTATCTCGAGCGGCAGCAAGATATCATTTGACCCGAAACGCTTAAATAAATTGATAAGTGGCGCGTTAATGTCAATGTACGACATGTAAGTACAGTATTGACATGACTGAGGTATCTCATAATCTCGCGAGAGTTGTAAGAATCAAAGCGAGAGCCTTATTTGGAAAAATATCGATGATATCTACTCCAGTAGCGATGACGAGTCATACGGATCAACTATCACAAAGCGGTATTGCCAATAACTAAAGGTCGCAAAAGTATCGCAAATACTAGGAGGTCGCTTTTTCTACAAGACAACAAAGCTGATACATAAGGTTATAATAATATATTTTCAAATGTCTTGGAATGCGCGACTTTTCAAGACGTGGCCTCCCACGCAGAATGAAACATTTCATCTTTTCCGTGCAAAATAAAGGTCAAAGTTAAAGGTTGTTGGCAAGGTGACTTGAATCAAGAATGGGAACGCGCACTTCATGAGACAGATACTAATGCCACCAAAAATAACTCTGTCCGACGAGCTGTTTTAATAAAAGGCGAGACAGTCGTCGTCTTTTAGTTGCTGTATAAGAACAGATGTTATAAAATGGATTTAGGCCCTTGAAAATATGCCAGGAAACGATAATCTATGGCCATTGACGTCATGTACTTATGCCGCAATCCACCTTAATCCGTGATCAAGTGTATAGTGGAGGACACTTTTCTGACAGTCCTGTCACTACCTGATACACATGTATAATCTGTAAATGACTGGCGCCAATTTTCCAATTAAATTTTGAAATACCAGTGGGGCATCTTTTTTGCAACACCTTGTATGCCACAAAGTGGTCTGACTCGTCCAACCGGAACTGAGCATGAAATATCAATCGATTAGTAAACAGTGGAGCCGCCATTAACTGCTCTACCGTGCAGAATGAATAATTTGTTGACATTTGTATACTAATGAAATTGCCAAAGCAGACGACTGTGTTCAGACTGATTTGCAAAATAATGGAAATGAATAGCTGGGTGATATAGCGACTAGATGCGGTCAATATTGGTAGATGATCCCGTGGTTTGTCGCGCCAGGGAGATCCGTGATCTCGCCGTTTATCGCACCGACGAGATTTGCAGCAGAAGAGCATTGTTGACATTTAATCTTTGGTTTGTCATCTAATAATAACATCAGATGATTCGGTTACCGCAATATCAGCGCTACGATCAGAGCATTGTTTTCTGTTTATCTCATCAAGCCATCTACTGTTAAGTTATTTAACAACGAAATCTCGTAATGGCGATATCTGACGAGATTTTCTAGAGCTGAGATTTCCTATACTGAAATAAACAACCCTTTGGCTTCAAAATATCTAGTAAGAATGACAAAACAGTCCACTGATTTTTTTTGTGTGCTCACTCAGGTCACGCCAAGGCGACACCTGAATCTCAAGAGATGAAGAAATGGCGAGATTTCAACGTCTGCACAAACAATGTTATTTCCTGAATTTGAGATGGCACTGCTAGAGTATTTCTCAACATACAATATTCATTCGTGTTATTTCACAGGCGAATAGCACACCACTGGCAACGGCGTTTCTTTAGAAGTCTGGCGTCTCGTGGGCTTGGAGCAGAAGGTAGCTATGACGACAGGGCTGCCAGGACTGGCAGGAGTTGATCGTTTAATAAATTATGCCATCTTGCTTGTGTTGTGATGTACACAAGGAATGCAGTACATGTAAGATCATTTCTTATCATGAAGAATTGGTGCAGAATATTGCAAATTAGACGAGAAAATGACTTACTATAATTTCATAGCAACAATTTTACACTTTCTTCCTCTATTGCGTTAGCTTTCAGTTAGTGAGCGGTTGTGCGTTCCACTAGGCCGCAATTGGTGGTCGGTACAATTGGGAATTGGCTCACTGACTCAGTCTGAGGCATGAAGCAGTACATCTCAGGCTGACCATGTTTCCTATCCGGGTGGTGTCTTTCATTTCGCCACAAAGTACATTTTATGTCTGATTCAGCGTGGTAATCGAAATGAAGCGACTTCACAAAGCTCTCCAGCAATGTGTTCATGTCAGAATCATGAGCATTACAATGAAACACCACCAAAACAAATCATTTGGTGACAATCATATGTCCAAGTAACTTGCAAGGACATCTAAAATCGTCAACACGGTAGATGGTGAACATTCAAAATGGCGGCTGCCTGGAGGAGCAGACGACGTAGGCGTTGATAGGCGAGATGAGAGCGAGAGTCGATTGCAATGATGGCCAAAATCCGAACTCATCTTAAACTCACTGTAATACATATCCCCAGCTTCTCTGTTTAGAGCAGCAATCTTCGCGTTGTCATGGCAACCAGAGACAGCTTGGTATTAACGGCAACAGGATGTGGAACGCGGGTGTTATACAGGGGGTAGTGTATTTAATAAGTGAAAACGGATCTCAACGACTGGATTGAGGGGATCCATGAGAGCTCAGAGGTCGCTCAGCAATTGTCAGCAGATTTTTAAATATTGTCATCAACCAGCGCGGATGTCATAAAAAGATCGCTTTGGGGCATGTCGTAATCGTCACGGTGTCAGCGGAAGCGTTAGGAATCTTAATAGCTTTGAGGATAAATTATTTAATTAGCTCGGTGAGATTATTAGGAGTACAGAGGTCCCTATGGTCTTCGGAAAATCGAAAATGTAATTTTGTCATGGACTGTAAGTAATCATTTAAGGCTGAAATGCCGATAATTACCACTGTACAAGCCGAGGATGTCATGTGTGCTGTGTGAATTACTGTGTTATGCCTATAGTTTGAACTCTAATGAGGTGAACGTACGTGGCAATATCTACACACAAATTGGTGAGGTATTGTAGAAACGTATATGTGACGTTTTTAGTATGTTTGTATGTGACGTAACACTGACCATCGAATAGTGATACCAAGCGACGTTCAACAATTTTAGGACTGAGGGCGGGGGGGCGATTTTGCCAATCATTTGCAAAAGAGACTTATTTTGGAATTTTAAGTTGCAAAACTAAGCTATACATGAATATTTTGGAGACATCGGAGCGCAATTTTTCGTGTTTTTTTCCTTCTAAACCCTCAGTCCTGTCTGATCGTACAATGACATATATTATTCACATAGATCTACGCTGACACTGAAACATAGATTGATAGCCTACCGCTATTACGTTTAAAGCCTGTTTGTGGGTTAGAAGCATACAAAAAGTATCATAGGGAGGGAGGTCATCTGGAGCTTGTGGCTACATCTCAGATACACCTAAACAAAAGGTGTTTACATATTAACTTACTCACTGGCCAATCACACTACACTCTGGTGCACACATATTTCAGTGACGTCTACACATGATTATGGTTTTGGCCAATGGAATCTCATCACAGTACACATATTCTGATGATGTAATACAACTTAAACGAATTCGTCTCTTTCTGTTCTAAAAAAAACGGGCTGGCCATTTCGATCAAAATCATCTCCTTAATTTTGAAGACGATATAAATGGTATGACTCGGCGCTTTCAAGTTACTTTAGATTTTTTTGACAAGGGGAATTGTAAGGAGATATCTTAGTGGAGGATTGCAGGAAAACGAATGAACTCTGTAAGTCAGGGTGAACATCGGGCAATGCATCACATAATCTGGGCAGTTAGGGAACACTAGGTCCACATATTCTGATGACGTTTAATGGGGGATACACACCTATCGATATTGTTATTTTTACATTTATACACCAAAGGTC